>NC_050579.1:3676666-3816666 GCF_011100635.1 Trichosurus vulpecula
AAGGAAGGAAGGAAGGAAGAAAGAAAGAAAAAGAAAGAAAGAAAGAAGAGGCTTTCAAAGACCGGGATCGATGAGTTCATGAATATCGATTTGTCTTTATCTTCCCATTACATGTGCGAGTGAAAGGACACATAGTCCACACCACCCCCCCACCCCCATCTCAATCTGCTCTGTGTGTTTACTCGCTTCCTTACTGAAAAATTGCCGGGCGCCCGCTGGGGGGCTGGGGGGGGAGGGGAAAGGGAGGCTGTTAAGGCTAACAGACCCGGGAAGTTCGAAGCGGCTCCTAGACACTTCCCGGGAGCTCTTGATCATTCCCCTATAACTCGTTGTTAGGAGCTTCGGTTTTCTTCCATTCCCGTGAAATGGTGCAATTTAAAAGGGAGACGGAGAGAGAGAGAGAGAGAGAGAGAGAGAGAGAGAGAGAGAGAGAGAGAGAGAGAGAGAGAGAGAGAGGTGAGATTTTTGCTTTAGAGGTGAAACTGTTGGCTTTGCCTCATGAAATACCTCCCCTCCCCCTCCATTTGTGGTGGCCTTAAATTTCGAGAAGTGGGAGTGGGGTCGTACTGAAAATCAAATCATTATAAAACACCTCTCTCTTGCAGAAGAATGGCGGCCAGGGGCCCCGAGATCCGACCCCACGGCTGTCACTGCTTCCCTTTCTCCAAGAGGCTTCGCCTGGGTTAGCGAACCTCGCTGCCTCACGGCCAGGGCTTAATTAGCGCCTATTTACCAAACAGGCGCGGATTTGCGCAAACACCATAAAGCTTTCATCAGCAACCAGCGCTCAGGTTGGAGCGTCTGGAGAGGGGGTTGCAGCACCCCCCTCCCTCCTTCCTCCAGGACTAAGCTGAGCCATGACTCTCTTTATTTTCATAATCATTGCGGCTAGTATGGAATGGGGGGCTGGGGGAGCGGTTGTAGCAAAGCGGGCAAATGGTTGGGGGGGGGGTGATCCTCAAAGGAAGGGAAATCGAGGGATCGAGCGGATCGCTCTCGGGGGAGGCAAAGTCACGGACCTACTGCACACCTCAGACAGGGCAGAAGAGGAAACGAGCCAGGCACTGGTGCACGGTGCCCAGATCTATGCGTGGAAGGAATGGAAGAGAAAATACGTGTAGATAGTGAAGCACAGCTTTTGCAAAAAGTGCACGCAGAGGGCGAGTGGCCAGAACCTACGGACTGTCTCCTCTTCTCTTGGTGTCGCGACTTCCTGCAACTAACCCAGGGCTGGGAAGGGGAGACAGGGTCTCTCGAGGTCCAGCAGCCTATTCCCAACTGGTGAAGGCTCCACATGAACACAGAGGAAGTGAGCTAATGAAGAAATCGGGCGCTCGCCCCTTATCTGTGCGGGGTTCAGGGAGCTTTCTGTTGCAAAGACTCTTTTTTCTCCTTTACTCTAGACTATGACCGCGGGCGGGCATTTGGAATATGCTGTGTGGCATGAGTGAGCGCATGTGTGCGTGCGGGCTCCGGCGATCGGGGCTGGGCAGGCCTGCCTTTGCCAGGATTCCCGGAGCTGGCCGCAAGAGTTTGCAGCAGCCCGGGATGCGCCGCTGTTTTCCTTCCCTCCTCGGCTTTGATTTCTCTCACTTCGGATTTCTGGCTCTGCCTTTGCCCAGAGCTGTGTTTGGAGCAGGGTTTGGGGCGGGGGAGGGGGGGTGGGGAGGGCAGAGAGATGGGGGCGGGCTAGAGGCGGAGCCAGGCTCGGTCTCCCACCCCCACCCAGCCCCTGTGGCCAATGGGGAGCCGCGCAAGAGCCCACGTGAGGCGGGCCCAGTTCGGGAGCTGGCAAAATGTGAATGAGGAGGCAGAGCGCGATTTAAAGGTGCTGGCGGCACCCGGGCGGGAGGGAGGTAGAGGGGCGTCGGCGGGCTGGGCTCAGCGTGCACGCAGGAGGCCAGACTGGGCAGGGCAGGGCAGGACCGGACAGCACCGCACCGCGCCGCACCGCGCCGGGCCCGCTGGAGCAGGGCCAGGCAGGGCAGGTAGCAGCAACAGCGGCGGCGGCGGCAGCAGCAACGGCCGTCCAGGGCCAGCGCCAGCGGCAGCAGCCCCCGGACCAGTGAGCCAGGGAGCGGCGCCACGGGAGGCTCCCCTCGCGCCGGCTGGCCAGCCGCGCGCCCAGGGCCCGGGGAGTCCCGCGGGCAGAGCCAGGCCGCCCTCCCCTCACACCCCCACCCGTCTATGCCTCTCCGGCGCCCGGAGGAGCCGAGAGCGCCCGCTTCCCCCCGAGCCTCCCTGCGCTGTCCTGCTCGCTCAGCCCGGCCTCCCATGGCTCAGCCCGGGTGCTGACCGTCTGAAGGGCGCTGCGGGAGAGTCTTTACCTTCCCGCCGCTGCCCCCGCCTTTCACCCGCGCCCAGGGCTGCTGCCTCTGCCGCCGCAGCTCCTGCTGCTGCCGCCGCCGCCGCCGCCGCTGGCCTCGGCGCGGCGGGAAAAGGCTGAGGGCGGGGAAGGTCCCTGGCTGGGCCGGCCGGCTGCTGGCGGGCTCTTCTCGGAGGCGGCCTGCGGCTCCGCCAGCTGCTTCTCTTCCACTCCATCTCCATCCCCGGGAGCGTATATGAGCGCTGCCTTTCCACCCTCCCTGATGATGATGCAGCGGCCCCTGGGTAGTAGCACTGCCTTCAGCATCGACTCGCTGATCGGCAGCCCTCCCCAGCCCAGCCCGGGACACTTCGTGTACACCGGCTACCCCATGTTCATGCCTTACCGGCCGGTGGTGCTACCCCCTCCGCCCCCGCCGCCCCCCACGCTCCCGCAGGCCTCCCTGCAGCCGGCCCTACCGCCCGCACATCCCCACCACCAAATCCCCAGCCTGCCCACCGGCTTCTGCTCCAGCCTAGCACAGGGCATGGCCCTCACCTCCACCCTCATGGCCACTCTGCCCAGTAGCTTCTCGGCTTCGCCCCAGCACCAGGAAGCGGCCCGCAAGTTTGCGCCGCAGGCCCTGCAGGGCAACTTCGACAAGGCAGACGGCATCCCGGCCGAGTCAGAGGATGGCAAAGCTTTCCTGGCCAAGGAAACCTCTCTGTTGTCGTTCTCGGCTTCCGAGGCGGTGCAGGCTTCCCTCGGTGAGTCGTCCCGCTCCTCTCCTTTTCCCTAAGTGGACATCAGAGGCTCGAAGCCCAAGAGGGACGGGCAGGGGTCGGGGCTGGGGGACCGAGAAGGGAGGGGGATAGGATCATGGCAGGAGATGAGCAGAACAGGGAGTAGGGGGGTAACCTTGGAAGCCTCAGAATCAGCCAAGTGCCGAGTCACACAGTTTTAGAGCGCTGAAATGATCGAAGGAATACCAAGGCTGGGTTGGCGAGCAGCCCCTTAGCAAGCCCCTCGGACAGTCTTTGCCTTTAGCCTCTTGCGCTCCCCCGCCCCCGCTTCCAATCCACTAGCTGAGATGCCTTCTCCATCCGCGGGCCTGAGCCAGGAAAGAAACCCCGAGAGGCCAAGCAGAGCTGGCATGGTGTATTAGGCAAACCTGAAATCCACCCATCACTGGGGAGGGGGAGCACCCCAGCATGCTGTGTATCAGTCAGCGTCCCCAGGGAGCCAGGAATGTGCTGGGGGAGGCTGGTATCACAGCCTGCCACTTTGGGAGCTCAGTTCAGACCTGCACTAGTCCCCACCGGGTGCGATGGGTCAGAAGAGAGAGGGAGGCGAGCCCCAGACATGTTAGGGTGCCTGAGTTGGCCTACAGCTACAGGGCTCGGGCACAGTCCTGGCAGTTCCCAATAGTGTCTCTCCTGAGATCTGCCACCTGGAGAGCTTCCTTGAGGTACGGTCTGGAGGAGGCTTCCAGAATATCGAGGTGAATTGGATGACTGGGCTGCTAGCTCTTAACTTCTCCCAAGGCATTAATCACATCTGTCTGACCAGTACATCTAATAGCAGTCCTCAGTAAGGAAAGAAGTGACCCTCTCAGACCTCCTGAAAGGAAGAAGTCCTTCATTCCCCACTCCCAGTCCCACTGTGAGGGCAAGGTAGGGATTCAGGGGCAGGTGGGCTTGGCACCATCCCAACCCGATGACAAAGAAGGCAAAACCCAGGCGCCTAGGTTCAGGGAAGGCCAGGGCGGTGGCTGGGTTTACCGCCAAGCTCCAGAAGAAAGGAGGTTTACTTGTTGGGGGGAGTGCAGGTAAAGGACAGAATGGGAACTTCACCTGGAGGATATCTAGAGGCAGAGGGAGGGCCAGAGGCAGGCTGAACTGGCGTTGGAGCAATCCAAGCCCATCCCATCCCACTCTCTCTGGGCTCGCCCTAGTGTTCCCTTATGTATGTCCTTCCAAAAAACATTTAGCCAAAGGCGACCCAGCCAACCACACATGCACACACATCCCCAAAACACCCAGGCAGTCACCCTTCTGCCCAGGCTAGGTAATTAGGTGAGATAACTCTTCTGGAAAGAAAAATCCTCCTGAAGAGAAAGAAAAACAAAACAAAACAAAAGGGTAGAGTCCTTTGCCTTGCAGGGACAGACGGGGCAGGGGTGACCCGGGAAACATAATGAATTGCCGATCTGCTTTGGTTTCAGTGGGGGCCATCAGAGGCCAGGGTAAAGACGAGGCCAAAGGCGAGGACGATTCCAAGGGCAAAGACGAGAGCTTCTCCATGGACAGCGACCTGGACTACAGCTCGGACGACAACATCCCCAGCCAAGCAGCGCACAAGGAGGAAGACTTGGCCACGGCCCTGGAGGAGAATCCCCAGAGCAGCAGCAGCAGTAGCAGCAGCAGCAGCAGCTCGGGCAGCACCACCTCCACCGGCAAAAACCGGCGGAGGCGGACGGCCTTCACTAGCGAACAGCTTCTGGAGCTCGAGAAGGAATTCCACTGTAAGAAGTATTTGTCCCTGACGGAGAGGTCGCAGATTGCCCACGCTCTCAAACTCAGCGAGGTTCAAGTGAAAATTTGGTTCCAAAACCGCAGGGCCAAATGGAAACGGGTCAAAGCCGGCAACGCCAACTCCAAGACCGGGGAGCCCTCTCGGAACCCCAAGATCGTTGTCCCCATTCCGGTGCATGTTAGTCGTTTCGCCATCAGAAGTCAACACCAGCAACTGGAGCAAGCCAGGCCCTGAGCGGCTAAGGGCTCCCTCGTCAACCTCCCCAGTCCCAACCCCAGCAGGTGCCAGGAAAGGCAAGACCACCCCCCACTCCCTACCAACACACACACACACACACACACACACACACACACACACACAAACACACACACCCCGGGACAAAGGAGGAGCCGAAGAAAAGCAGAGTCCTATCTGACTCTCAGAACTGTTTGAAAAACAAAACGTTTAACAAAACAAACAAAAACAAAGAGGTGAATGTTGGACAGAGCAAGTAAATTGAGAATATATTAATTTCAGATAATGCTGAAAAACTATTTTCGGATGAGGGAAACATCGGAATCTGGACAGAGGCACTAAGTATTATTCTATCTTACTTTGTATATAGTTAATGTATCTATACCGAATCTCAGCTGCAGGATTTTTTTTTTTTTGACTAATGGGACCAACTCCCCCAGTTTCATGAAGGTCTTACATTCCAGAAGAAAACAAGATAAGTACCAAGCCGATAACCTGCGGTATGCACAAGCCAACGTTTTTATTTTGTATTTTTGTTTGTTTCTTGCTTTTCCAAAGGTAAAAGGAAACAGAAGTGTTTGGGTTTTCCCCTTTATTTTCTGGCTCTCTGAGTTGGCTGAGGGGCAGACATTTTCAGGGTGCCCAAGTGAACCTTTTTTTTTTTTTGGTTGTTTGTTTTGTTTTCCTGGCTTAGCATTCTCTCTCTGAGTTGCCTATAGTTAACTAAGCCACGTTTGAAAGCACGTCGGTCTCTATTGTGTTTAATTTATTTCAATGTAGCTTATCTCCTTATAAGTTATGGAATTTAAACAAACTCAGTCTTGTGAATAATAAAAAGAAAAGGAAAAATTAATATAATCCGGTACCTGATGAGTCTATCCAGAATCTGAGTCTTTGCTTGGCCCCGGGGAGCCCACCTTAGCCCCTACAGGTTTCTCCTGGGACTTTGCACGGGGTAATGTATCCTGAAGGCAAAGGTTGGGGGAAGGAGGGTTAAGGAGTTGGCTTTAATTGATTACATTATGAATTTAGAGAAAGACAGAATTTCTCTCTTAGGAACCTTCACGTCTCAGTTGGGATAGAGTTGAACAGCAAAGCAAATTGGAAAACTTTGGATGGAGAAGGGAGAAGGAAGGAAATGGGCTGCCACAACTATCAGCTCGAGCTGCTGCCTCCTTTAGCCCTAAAACTGGAGCTCTGCTTAGAATCCATAAACTCCCTTACCCCCTGCACTGAAGCAGAACGGGAACCCTACAATCTGGACTTCAAATAGTTGACAACCCAACTGCAAAGGATGTCCCAGGCGCCTAATTTTGGGAGGGGAGCTGAGGTCCTGTTGGTGTAGGAGGCAGTGCGTACACCAATTCCTCAGCCATCCTTTGCTAGGTGCCTACCTTTTTTTTTTTTTCTCCCTGTGTAATGGATTCAGCAAAGTTGTAGGGGGAGGGTTTGGCAGCCTTTAAATGATGATGATTTGGAAAATGTTTAACCCCTTGGGCCGGTCTCTAAGCTCCCAGGCCTGGCAGATGCAGGCTATAAACGCCAGCTGATTATTTCCTGCACCTCCCCGCTCCAGCCCTCCCCCTCTGGGAGTAGGGAGTCTGGGGCTTGTCGTGTGATATATGCAGGGAAAGCCCTGACTGGGTTTGGACAGGGCATTGCATGAAGGTGTAGGGGGAGGCCAGCCTTTTTATATCAAATCTTGGAAAAGTACCTTTGCCTTTCTCTTCTTATGTTTGCCTTGAGAGATTCCCGTAATGAACTGTTTTCTCTATCTCTTTCACTTTCTCTCCATCCCCCCGTTAATATCACCTCCCTCTTTCCCCTTTCACTCTGGCCAGCTTGTTGGCTGACAAATAGTTTAGAGGGACAGGCATTAGTTATTCAGTGCAAGGGCCAGGGCTCCCCCTCCTCTCGCCAGAAAACATTAAACTGTTCATCAGAAGCCAAGGTCCAAGTGCTGCTGCTACGGAACCCAGGTTCCTGGACAAGGTTTTAAAATCGTGTAAGGCTGTGCTCATGTGTCTGTCTGACCCTCGTTAGGTACTGCCTATGTGTACAGACAAAATTCAGCCGGCTAATAATCGATGCAAAACACCCCCACTCATCCAATCGCTAGCATTTAGAACAGAATGTTTCAAAAGCCGGAAGAAAAAACTCTCTAACTGGTTCCGAAATCGCAACATTTAAGCACAGGGGTTGAGTAAGGCATTGCATGGACTGCAGGCAGGCATCTGTCTGTTTGCCCAAGCACCGGTCCCAGGACAGGACTGAAATGTAAGCAGCCTGGACAGATACTGAAATTGACATAATTTACATCGGTTATACTTTTTTTTTTTTTAACCAAGGCTCGGGGCTAGGAGCGGAGCTGCCTTTCAGTGGTGAAAAAATCAGGCTCTGTAGACAGGGACTGGCTTCTAGTTTTACTTAAAAAATCCCTCATGTTCCCAGCTCTAAGTGTGAATCTGGGTTTCGAAGTACTAAGTAGCCTGCTCAAAATTGATTTTTTTCTTTTTACACAATGGGCCATAATATTTATAGTGACTAGTAAACGACCCAGGCATGTATTGTTTTAAAGGGTGATAAAATATAGGCACGAATTCTAAACACCCCTCACTCCCCAGTTTAAACCGAAACCCAGTGTGGGGGAACGAGTGGGACAGCTGTGCTTGCCTCCTCTCGCCTTCCCCGCCCGCAACCTCCTCCACTAGCCTTCCAGCGACTAAAGACGCGTGCAAACAATCCGGTCTCTCTGAATGACTTTTCAGAAAGCTCCCGCGGCTCAGATCTGATGACCAGGACACGACCGTGCCTTACCAGCCAGACCCACCTGCACACCCTCACACAGGCGCGTGGAGAAACAAGCGCTAGCGTGGGATTTGGGTGGTGGCAAAGATTTGCATGCTTCCCTCTCCCTTACCCCCCTTTCAGAAAGTAGAGCAAGGTTTTCGTTGGCCAACTCTCTGAGGTAGGATCGTTGCTACCCTATACGGGGCATTCGGGCTCTCTTACTGTAGCGTGGTCCGGGTTGTGCAGGCCACTTTTGTGACTTGGGCAGACCCGGCTCTGTGAGGGAGGCCATCCAGAGTGGGCTGGGGATTTTCGACAGCTTGGGCTGCGTGGCAACGCCGGGTGTAACCTAACGGCAATATCTTCCCGTCGAGGCATTTCCGCTATGCCTACTGTCCAGTCTGGTAAAGCGTCCCGCGCTCCCGGAGAGAGAAGCTCTGGACAGCAGAGCACAACCTCAGCTCAATCCAAAGAGACGCGGCAACCGCGCCCCACTCAAGGGGAACCAGATATCCCCTTAACCGGCCCGAGGACAGGTGCAAAGCCCCCCCCCCTCTCAGATTCCAGCCTAATTTCCCAGGGTTCGAGTTTCTGGACTATCCTGCCCAGCTCTCCGAAGACCCAAGCAACTTGCTAACGTACTGTACGCCTGCACCGACTTGTGGGTCAGGCAGGTTGGCTACAGGGAAGAGCCCGGAAACATTCCTTCGTGATTGCTACAGCGCTCAGAGTTTAGTGGCTTGGAGGTTCACTCACAGCGACAGCGCCAAGGGACAGAGGCCTTCAGTCCTTTGTATTCTCTTTAGCACAGAGAGGGACTCCTTTCTTTATCTAGGAAAGACACAGCGCCCAAAAGTCGAAAATGAAGGGACTTGCCAGAGTACAGAGATCCTTCCACACCCTCTCTACCCCCAACTGTGAAAGGAAATCTTGCTGTCGTCCTCCCACCAGGAATTAAAGGCTGGGGGGGGGCGGGGAGGGCAGAGATCCCGGAGTGCTGCAATGGAACCCAACTATCCCCCAAATACTCACCAATGGGATTTGCTAATTAGTTTTTTTCCCTCTCTTTCGCCCTCCCCCACGCCCTCCCCGTCCCTCAGAGAGAGAGGGAGACAGAATGATCACCAAGAGAGGCAAAAAGTGCCCAGAAGTGGAGACCAGTGAGCCAGGAAGAGGAGGAAGGGAGAAGATAAACAAGGGAGAGGGCTTGATGGCTGTCATCATCACCATCATCACGGCTTTCATTTGGCTGCCTAATGAGTCAGATCACAGGCAGAGAGAAAAATTGTCAATCGCCCAGGCTCTAATGAATTTTTTTGCAAATTGTAATCAAGCCAGGCCGTCTCAGCTGGCTGATTAATGAGACCCACGAGGCCTGGCCAGCACCTCAGCTTTTTATTCCATCCCGTCCTCCCTGCACTAAATTAACAGCAACTTGTCTGAGCTTCAAATTAACTCCCAATGATTAATTCTGATGGGGGGGCCTGAAGAATAGCTCCGTCTAATAGGCACTGGCCTGCGAGGCGGCTGGAAATTAATACACTTCCCCTTTGGCTGCCGGCTTTAATCCAAGGTTGGGTTTTGACATCACTATATTTGTTGTTACAATAAATTCCACTTACATCTGCAGATCAAATCATTACAATGCCAGGGTAACAACACGGACCTGGGCCCAAGGAGTCGACCTGGTAGTTAGGTTGAGGTTCCATCCCCAAGCCCAGCTCGACAGGCCTCCAGCTCTTCCTGGAGGCCCCCAACCAGCATCTGCCCCCGTGCCTGACCCCCCCTCCCCCTCACACAAGTAGAGCCTCCGCCCCACATCCACCTCCTCCCCAGCCCCACCCCCAGCCAGCAGGGGCAATGAGCCTTTAGCACATTGTTCTCACTGCTGGGGACCTTAAGAAGGAGAGACCCCTGCACACGTGGTCTCCTCCCCGGCCCCTGCCAGCCCTTCCCCACCGCTTCCCCCCGCCCCCAACCCAGAGGAAACAGACTCAGAACTCTAGGTCCAGAGCTCAATTATGTCCATCTAGACCCCTCCAGACTTTCCTTCCTCCCTCCCTCCCTCCCTCCCTTCCTTCCTTCCTTCCTTCCTTCCCTCCCTCCTTCCTTCTGCTCTAGTCTTCCTTTCTGGCCTGTCTGTTTCTTAAAACATGGCCACCTAGTCCTACAGGAACTCGAAGATTTTTGGAGCCCAGGTGACGATGGCGTCCCGGAGTTTTGGCAAAGAAAAGCCGCTGGGAACTAACCACTCCCTCCCCCTGCTCTCCTCCCTCCCCCAACCGAGCCACTCGGGGCTTGGTTTCTAATAGAGCCCATCCGGTATAGAACTCTGTGAAACTCACACAAAGTTTTTCTCTGTCTCTGTCTCTCTGTCTCTCTGTCTCTGTCTCTGTCTCTGTCTCTCTCTCTCTCTCTCTCTCTCTCTCTCTCTCTCTCTCTCTCTCTCTGTGTGTGTGTGTATGGGGGGGGAGAATAGACAGACACATACAGAGACAGTCACTCATATTCAAAGCAGAAAGAAAGCAGTTCAGGAAGCAGTCTGACTTGGGTACACACACACACACACACACACACACACACACACACAAAACCCCAAAACAAAACAAAATTCCCTCCTGGGGGATTGGCAAGGAGCAGTAGTCTTCAGCATGCCCCTTGGTAGTCACCTGGTCATCTCCTGGTGCTTTTCTCGACCTTCTCTGAGGACTCTGCAAGGGCCTGACAGTCAGAAAGTTTTCCATCTTGAGTTTTGCTGCACTCCAATTCTGAGTCACTGCACAGTGTCTCCCCCCCCCCCTCCCCCCAGCACCTTCGGGGCAGCAGGCTGGGCGCTGGGCAAGGCAGGGCATGAAGTTTACTCCTTTTTCTAACCTGAGGATGGGACTAGATGTAGCTGTCAGTTTCCAGCCACCCAGTGAGGAGGAGGGTCACTCCCACCCCCGATCCCAGCTTGTGTTTCCTGTATGGCCAAGCACAGGCTGGGAGAGGAGGGTGGTATCCATCTTCGAGCTGGGCCCTGACAGTGCAAAAGAGAAAGATGAGCTGGGTAACTGAACGTGAGTGCAAACCATGCCGTGCAAGTATCAGAGAGTCCCCAGTACTGACTCAGGAAAGCAACACCATATGTGTGGGCTCAACTCCTAGGCTAAGTGGATTTCATCATGGAAATGGATTGCCTCTTTTAGCCATGCAGAAAAGAGGTGGTGGTGGAAGTTATTGTGCTTTCCTCCCTCAGTGGCTTCTATTCCTCCCTCCCTCCTTCCCTAGCTCCCTCCCTCCCCCCTTTCTTCCTTCCTTCCTTCCTTCCTTCCTTCCTTCCTTCCTTCCTTCCCCCTCCCCTCCCCTCCCTTCCTTCCTCCTTTCCTTCCTTCCTTCCTTCCTTCCTTCCTTCCTTCCTTCCTTCCTTCCTTCCTTCCTTCCTTCCTTCCTTCCTTCCTTCCTTCCTTCCTTCCTTCCTTCCTTCCTTCCTTCCTTCCTTCCTCCCCTCTTCTGGCTTTCTGGGGCTTATCACAGATTTGGTAAAAACAAAAGTCACTCCACCAGTCAATAAAAGAGCCTCGGGGCCAAACAAGCTACTTTTGCTCCCTCTCTGCCTGCAGGCCCTGACAAGCTCCGAGGCTCCCTCCCCAGGCAACATTCTTCACTTTCAGGTTAGCCCTAAACTCCCCATCCTAGAGTCACCTGTTTGGCTCTCTTGGTTTCTCCAGGAGGCAGCAGCATTTCTAGGCCTCCTAGTGGCCAGCTGGGGAGATGCCACATATCTCATCTCGCTCTGACTTCTGGGAGGCCAGTAGGCTTAGGGGCCATACCTTCCTCAGGGGGAAAGTGGGGCTTCTCTCACTCCAGTCAGGTTGGAGGCCAGTAGGGGTTGCCTCCTTCTGTCTCTGTCTCCGAAGGGAGCTGGCTCAGGGTTCTCCCAAAGGGAGATACAGACTCCAGTGGAGAGCTGACTGGTCTGCAGGAACGGCCGCTTGATGTCTGTGGCCCAAAGGATGCCTCCAGAGGTCGTTATCTCAGAGGCAGCTAACCTGAGAGTCCAGGAGAGACCTGGCTAAAGTCAGCCAAGTCTGGCATTTGTGTAACCTTTGGCAACTTTAAATGGCATAATTTAGCAACCTTTGCTCTCAGCCCTTTACACACTTGCCAGGCCTGCTCCAAGGACAAGACAGAAGATGGGCACAGAAAGGATCAGGGGCTGTTTGTGTGTGTGTGTGTGTGTGTGTGTGTGTGTCTAGGCAGAGCTTATCACTACCAGTATCATAGGCACTCAAGTGAAGAGCACAACTGAGTGCCTTGGGCAGACATGGCCTGCCAGCAATTTGGGGCAGCAGCCCTGGGAGATCCAGGGTCCCCAAAAGCTATGGGAAAAAACACAGGTGACTGATGAGCTAGAAGGACAACCACAAAACCTATGTGGAGAAGAAATGGGGTCATTTGAGCAATTCTGAAATTCAATCTCAAAGCACCTTAGGCTCCTTCATCCACAAAGTCCCTGGCTCAGTCCACACCATCTCTTTTGTCCCTGTGAAGTCTCTAACTCAGGCCATATCACGCCCCTCCCCTGTCTAGTCCCAGCCAATCACCAGACTCACAAGGCTTGTATTGGGTGGGGGTTTACTGCTTCCTTGGCTTGGACAGGAGAGAAGATCTGGGTCCACCCCCCCACCAAGGGCTTTGAAGCTAGAAGGATTGAGTACATATATGGACACCATGTGCCCCCTAGACCCCTCTCCCCCATCAGCCTCAGCCTTGGATTTAAAGAAAAAAGATCTCTCTGTGTGTCTCTCTTTTTCTCTTTCCTCCCTCCTTTCCCTTTTCTGTTTCTTTAGTTTATACTTTTTCATCTTTTCTTCTTTTTCTTTCTATCTATCCTTGTTCTTTCTTTCCATCATTTTCTTTCTTCCTTTTATCCTTATTCACCCTTCCTTCTTCCTTCCCTCCATTCTTCCTTTCTCATTTTTCTTCTATTCTTCCTGCCTCCCTCTTTGCTTCCTTCCTCCCTCCCTCTTCCTTCCCTCCCTCCTCATTTCTTTCCTTTTTTCTCCCTCTCTCCTTCCTTCCTTCCTTCCTTCCTTCCTTCCTTCCTTCCTCCCTCCTTCCTTCCAAACAGTGGGTCGGTTTGCTAATCCCCAAGCCTCTTAGGCATCCGCACACCTGTGCAATCCCAGGGCAGGAGAAGTCTTTATGGCTTGGGCTTTCTCCAGAAAGTCCTCCACCCAATGCCATCTCCTTGGCATTAGGGCAGTGGGAAGAGAAGTGATACCCCCTCAGTAGCCAGCCCCAACCCTCCAGCATTGGGCCTAGATAAGGCACAATCAGGGAAAGAGTGAGCAGAGAAAGACTGGCTGTCTGGGCCTGCCCAGAGTGGCCCGTCTATCTCCCTCCCCCATGTCCTCCCCCACCTGTAGCACAGCTCCAGCCATCCTTTTCAGGCAACTCTCTCCACCGTGCTTTTGTCCCCTGCTCTGCCGGCTCCGATAGTATGGCCACACTCCCCCGATGGTCTGGGGATGCCTGGATGCCCTGGATGCCTGAATGACAATGAAGAAAATGGGATTACACCAACCTGAGCCTCTTATCCTCAGCCAATTCCAGGTGCCTCCTGCGGTCTAACTCCTGAGCCTTTTGCCTGCCAACAACACTGCTGGAGCTGCTCCCCCAGCTACAGGGCCGCTCTAGACAAGGAACCCCAAAGTCAGGCCAGCACAAAGGCAGAATGAGGTGGTGACCATGAGACTGGGGTCAGATAGAGGCATTCCTGCCCATGTTCAAATTCCAGTGCTAGCTGTGGAGACTGTGGGAAAGTCACTGCCTCTCTGAGCCTCAGTTTCTCCATCTGTAAAGTGAGGGTGATAGCAGCTACCTCCCAAGTCTGTGGAGGGGCTCAAAGGAGACGAATCCATCAGCTCTTATCAGTAGGGGACAAACAGCAGCAGCTGGGTTTTTGGCCCCTTTATGTAGCATTTCCTCCAGAATCCTGTTCACATAGGAAGAGTATTGGCTCTGCAATATGAGGATTTTTTGGATTTTTAAAAGTTTTTTCTCTTTTGACCCTAGGAGTTCAAATCCTGATTCTGGCATTTACTACATTGTAACCTTGGACAAGTCATTAAAAATCCCCAGGCCTCGATTTCCCCAGTTTTACAAGAAAGAATTTGGACTCAATGGCCTCTGAGGTCCCTTTCATGTCTCAAAGCCAGGCTGGGAAGTGAGAGGGCTTGAGCCTGCATCCTGGATGTCAGTGTGACTGACCTTGGACAAGCCACCTCTGTTCACTAGGTCTCAGTCTGCCTCTCTGTCAAATGGGGAATTGGAGGACATGGGTCCCTTCCCAGCTCTCACTCTAGGACCATCCCTGGCAGTGAACTAATGCAAATATGAATAATTCCTTTTTACAGATGGGAAGATCAAGACCCATTGTCACATAGCTAGTGATTGCATCTCTCTCTCTCTCTCTCTCTCTCTCTCTCTCTCTCTCTCTCTCTCTCTGTCTCTGTCTCTCTCTGTCTCTCTCTCTCTCTGTCTCTGTCTCTCTCTGTCTCTCTGTCTCTCTCTGTCTCTCTCTCTCTCTCCCCTTCTCTGACTGCACCATGAGCCTTCCTCCCTTCCCCCTTCTTTCTTCCCTTTCTCATTCTGAAAATCAGTTTTGGCTTTTGTTTTTTTTAAATAGATCAAACGTAGAGCCTGAAATCATGTTTAGCAGTCCCTTTTTTTCTTTTTTTTAACCTGCCCACTCAACTCTGCTTACTCAGATCTAGAGCTCAATACTGCTCAGCTTCAGGGCAAAAAGAGGCCCCTAGTGCTGTAAAACCTAGCAGCTAGGTGGTGCCATAGTGCACAGAGCGCCAGGCCTGGAGTCAGGAAGACTCCTCATCCTGAGTTCAAATCCAGCCTTAGACATTTATTAGCTGTGTGACTCTGGGTAAGTCGTTTAACCCTGTTTGCCTCAGTTTCCTCATCTATAAAATGAGCTGGAGAAGGAAATGGCCAACCCCTCCAGCATCTCTGTCTAGAAAACCCCAAACAAAGTCACAAAGAGTCAGACATGACTGAAACAACTGAACAACAAAACATTCTGCAAAGCCTAGAAGACGTGATTTTTGAAGGGCCTTTGGAAAGCATTTGGTTCTGCGTAAGAATTTTGCATTTATCCCCCAACAAGTGGATCTGCTAGTCTTCCTATGATGCTGGCTGGGTCTGGGCCCACCCCTCAGGTTTCTTGCCTGGGAGCCCCAACAGCATTTTCAGTGTAGACCTAGAGAGCCTCTACAGGCCAAAAAGTGGAGTGAATTTTCCAATGTTGATACTAGTGACCTTTTTTTCTGGGGTTCCCCAGCCCATAAGCACATTCTAGGCACACTGAGCTGAATGAAGTGGGTAGTGGCTGGGAAATATGGTAGCCCCCTGCTCTTGTAATAGACTTTATTGGTATAGAAAGCCAATCAGCCTAGCTCACTGCAGCTTAGAGCTCCAGAGCCCCAGTGAGACTCAGCATTAGTCTCTCTGGTAGCTGGGGTTACAGGCACGCACCATCATGCTTAGCCCTTAAAAATACTTTGAATAAGTCTAGTAAAATCCAATCGGCAAAACCATTAGCAGGCTTTGCAGTAATTTGGGGCACTACTCTTTGAGATTGCAGTGTGTGTAAATTGTTAATGGGCTCTTTCATATCATTTGTATTATCAAAGTAATCATTTAAATATATATGTAATTATTACTATTTTAAGCATTAGCTTATTGACCAATTTTAATGCATTTATCAATATTTTCCAAATGGATGTCCCCTTTTGCAACCAGAGCTGGGATTTCTCCCCCCCACCCAATACTTTTCATATTTCAACATTTCCAAAGCTATGATAAGTTGCTGGAAAAGAATGATGATAGTCTGTCTTTCGAAGAGAAATTGTTAATTTGGGATTTATAAAGGACTTTCCTTAATGAATAATAGTTGAGATCGATCTGTCTTCCTGCCTCATTCTGCTAAGTAACATTTGTAAAGTCAGGTGATTCCAATTACTCCTGCTAATTACTCCCTCCATTCAGAAGGCTGTGTGAAGCTTTTAAGGAGGCTCCCAAGACAGAATGGGTGAAATGGGCATCTTTAAAAAACAAACAAATGAAAATTCTATATTATGGTTTGCTACCAAAATATAATTCCTTGCTCCTTTGTTCCCCCTACATTCTCCCTTTTCCTCACTCCATTCTCCTGACACATCCACAGATTCTTAAAGCTGAAAAGACCTTAGGGATCATGTAGTCTGAATTCGAAAGGAAGGGAGGGAAGGAGAGAGGAAGGGAAAGAGGGATGGATGAAGGAAAAAGAGGAAAGAAAGGAAAGAAGGGAGGGAGGGAAAGAGGAAGGGAAGAAGAAATGAAGGAGAAAAGGAGGGAAGGAAGGAAGAAGGGAAGGTAGGAAGGTGGGAAGGAAATCAGAAGGAAAGTGAGGCCCAGACACTCCTCCAAGATGACACAGCTTGATACAGATGACGTAGTCAGAAGACCAGAGTTTGAGCAATGCTTCTGATTTCTGCTTTCTGTGTGACCCCGCTCAACCTGAGTCTTATGCTGCTGCCACTTAACCTCACCTGTAAAATGAAGGGATTGGACCAGGTGGCCTCTGAGCCACCTTCTAGAAGCTTCTCTGGTAGAAGACAGATCCTTTGACTTTCAGCCTGAATAACTGGGTCCATGCCCTATTTCTATTTCTCAGTAGTTGTATGTCCTTGGCCAAGTCATTGTTCATCTCTGAAAATCAGTTTCCTCATCGCTAAATCGAGGGGGTTAGACTAGACAGCCTTTTAGGGTCCTTCCAGGTGTTGAGCCATGATCCTTTTATCTATGTGGGCTGCAGTTTACTTTTCTATAAAATACAGGGGATGCATCAGATGGCCTTGGAGGCTTCTTCCAGGTCTGACATTTTGGGATCAGATAGTTGTTCCACTTGGAGTGGATTCCCAGACTGGGGACTAGTCTTCCATTTAAGTTTCGCCAAATTACAACTCCGTGATGTTAAGTCAGTGGACCTCACTTGATCTCCCAGGCCCAAGAATTACATTTCTCAGTCATATTTTATCTTCCAGCATACTTTTCCAAAAAGTAATGAAGGAAAAAAAATCCTTCTATAGCCAGTGGCTTCTTCCTCTATGCCATCTTCTTCTGCTCCCCCACCCTTTCTCCCAGCCTCCTTCCCCAGTTATCTCTTGGTGGAGGAAATAGAGACCCAGCAAGGCCTATGAGCTCATTAAGAGATGCTTAGCTTAGCTAGCAGCAAGGTCGGAGGTCCTAGCTTCCCAGTAACATTGAGAGCTGGGCCTGGGGCTTGCTGAAATCCTTGTGTTCCTCTCTCAGCAGGAGAGATTAGAGAGGGCACTTGGGGAGATTCTGAAATTGGCTGATTTCTCCTTTCAGAGGGTATGGTGGGGTTGGATGTGGCTTGCGGTGCTGGCTGCCTTTGTGAGGCCCCCTTTCCCTCTGCTCACCAAAAGGCTCAGACGAGCCAGCAGATGAAGGCTGGAGGAATTGCCCCTAAGTTCAGGCTGCTGAGCCACGTTAATTAATGAGGGTGGCACCAGGCTTTCCTGCTCTCTCCAGCCCTTCTCTCTCTCCACTTTAAAGGTAAGTAAAATATAGGTTTCTTATAGGCACTGGGGAGGGTGGAGTAGGAAGAAGGGAGAGAGAGAGGGAGGTTGGCTATTTTCCTGGGGAGAAGGAACATTGGCTAAAGGGACTTTTGAAGACACAGAACAGAGCCTATTGTTGGGGACAGAGCTGCTAATTGAAATCCATCAGCAAGAAGGTTTCCAGACAGCACTAGAAGGGATCTGAGCTGCCCTGTAATCCGCCCCTCACCTGAGCATGAATCACCATACAGCACGACATACCATCCCCAAGGTACCCGAACTCTTACGAACCTAGGACACAGGCAGAGTCAGGCTTGGGCAGGTCTTAGATGGCAAACTACCTAGGGAGGCTGGCACTGTAGGCTGAAATAGAGGGAGGCTGGAAGGCTCAGTGGGCAGCTGGCTGGATCTGGAGTCCGACGGCCTGGGGTCTTGGCTGTGCCATTTCGTCTTAAGACTTGGACTGGAATCCCACGTCAGACATTGACTGACTTAGAAGCTGGCCTCTCTGGGCTTCAGTGTTCTCATCTGTAAAATGCGGGGGTTGGGCTAGAAGACCAGGACGGTAACTTCCATCTCTAAAACTATGTTCCTATAACTGACATCTATAGGATCATAGATTCAGAGCTAGGCAGAAACTTGGAAGTCACCGATCCAAACCTTTTATTTTACACATGGGGAAACTAAGGCCCAGAGAGAGAAAGTGACATGGAACAGGCAATCATGATCTGGCATGTAGGACCATAGGGCTAGCACTCGAAGGGACCTTGGAGGCCATATGGCACAACGCCCCATCCCCTTTTTATATAGGTGAGAAGTGACTCGTAGAGGTAGCAGTCATGATCTAGGATCATAGAAGCCTGGGCTTAGAGCTGGAAGGAAGCTCTGAGGTCATCAGTCCAGCCCTTTAATTTTATAAAAGTGGAAGAGGAATGGAAGGAGCCTTTATTAAGTGCCTACTGTGTGCTAGGCACTTAAATATCTAATCTGATCCTCACAACAACTCTGGGAAGTGGGTGTTATTATCATTCCCATTTTAGTTCAGGAAACTGAGGCAAACAGAGATTTAAGTGACTTGCCTAGGATCACACAGTCACTAAATGTCTGAGACTGGATTTGAACTCAGATCTTCCTGACTCCAGATCTAGCACTCTAACCACGTCTCCCCCTAGCCCAGAGAGGTTTACTAATTTGACTAGTGTCCCACAGCTGGTAATTGTTTGAGTTGGGATTCAGTCTCCAATCTTCCTGAATCCAAATCCAGTGCCACACAGGTAGTAAGTGGGAGAGCCAAGATCTGACATTCTCTGCTTCACTGTAGCTTGCTGAGGAGCTCTAGCAAAGGGGAGCCTGCTTCTGAGACTGAGGCTGCCGACTCCACTGCTGGACAGCGCTCATCACCAGGCAGTGTTTCCTCCCATCGGACCTAAATCTGCCTCTCTGCGACTTCAGTCCAGTGTTAACTGAGTGCCCACGATGTGCCATGCATTGGGATACAAAAGGAATACAGCCCCTGCCTCCCAATAAATGTTTGCTTACCGACTTCTGGTTTTACTAGGGCTAACTTTGCTCTCTGGGGTTCAGCAGAGCAGGTTAATCCCTCTTCCATGTGACAGGCCTCCAGATACTTGCAGGTGGCTATCATGTGGTGCCCTCCCCCCATCTTTTCATTTCCAGGCTGACACCCCTACTTCCTTCAGCGGATCCTCGTAAGACATGGATTCAGTTCCCCGTTTCCAGAGCCAGGCATTCAGAGGTGGCTCTGGTCAATTTCCATCAGATTCAAAAATAGCTTTAGTCAATTTCCATTGGAGAAACTGGCAAATCACTTGCCTTCGAAGGTATAGATGACAAATGTGCCCATGACTTACGCCAGTAGAAGGCAGTCTGGGGACTATGGATCTTACCCTAGACACTTCCAAACACTCGTCCCAGACAAGACACTTTATTACCTCTGAAAATCGTCTAACAGGAAGATAGAGGCTCGACAGTACTCCAGGGGCTGACAGGTGAACTGAGCCAGGCAGGGCCTTGTGCTAAGTGGTGCTCTCTCCTTCCTTTGTCATTTTTCCCCTGCCTGCCTGGACTGTGGATTCATCTACTGGGGCCATTCAGATATTCCTAGGATGATTTTTGCATTTAAGATTTGTGCATTGTCCTAGAAAAAAAAAGATATACATAGATGCTACAAATGGGTGAGGAGAAATAAAGTGAGGAAGGTGAACCTGGAATGCCAGGAGAATGGTTGGCTCATAAATCCAAAATTAAATAAAGCAACGATGAGGTGGCCTTTTTAGAAGAACAGAATGTAAGAGCCAGTCCAATGCCCTCACTTTATGGAGGAAAACAGTGAGGCCCAGAGAATGGAGTAACAAGCTGAATATTGACAGAGCAAGGACAGGAAGCCGGAGCTCCTTCCACCTCTTATGCAAATGAATAATTGAAGCATCCTTCCCAGGAGCCATGGGCTGGAGCACACACACACACACACACACACACACACACACACACACACACACCACACACATCACACACATGCACACGCTTGCACACACACCATACACATCACACACATGCACACGCTTGCACACACCACACACATCACACACATGCACACGCACTACACATCTACACACACAGACATACATACCGCACATGCATGCACATACATGCACACACATACACACCACACATGCGCACACAGAGATACACACACTGCACACATACACATGCACATGTGCGCACACACAGATATACCACACATGCACATACATGAGCACGTGCACACACACACAGAGGCACACTACACATGCACACACACCACACACGTGCACACACATGCACACACACAGCGCACATGCATGCACACACACCTGGTTCACATGTTGTTTGTGATATTTCCTAGCTATGAGACCCTCGGCAGTTCCTTGGCTCTGTGTACCTCAGGCAACTTCCTGGGACTTGTCCACCAGGATAGGGAGTTTTGACCAAAGGTCCACAGAGCACCATGCCTAGATTTCAGGGGGCATCTGTGACCTTGGATGGGGAAGATTTTGTCTTTATTTCAATATAATCTGTTTCTTTCGTAATCCTATATCTTTTATTTTATGCATTTAAAAACATTATTTAGAGAAGGAGTTCATAGTCTTCACCAGACTACCAAAGGGACGTAGGACACAAAAACAGTTCAGAATCTCCGCACTAGGAGGGTGCATGGTACAGTAGAAAGCTTTGGTGCCAGAGGACCTGGGTTCAAATCTTGCCTTTTGTCATATATTTCCTGTGTTTTATTTGGCATGTCTCTGAGCCTTGGATTCCTTGTCTAAGATATGAGGGGATAGCCTCTGAAGTCCCTTCCATCTTTAGATCAATGATCCTACTAAGTCATAGGTTGTAATCTGCGTGTGTGTGTGTGTGTGTGTGTGTGTGTGTGTGTGTGTAGGATCTGTTTTCTACACATACACATGTACATATGTTGTTATGTGAGTTGTTTCTCCCATGCTCAGCTCTTCATGACCCCATTCAGAGTTTTCTTGGCAAAGATATTGGAGTGGTTTGCCCTTTCCTTCTCTAGCTTATTTTACAGGTAAGGAAACTGAGGTAAACAGGGTAAAGTGAGGTGCCCAGGGTCACAGAGCTAGAAGATGTCTGTGGCTGGATTTGAACTCATTAAGATGAGTCTTCTTGACTCCAAGCTTGTCACTATCCACTGTGCCGCCTAGATGTTCCCCTCTCCAAAATACATTTTTATATATAAATATATGTGTCTCTGTATATGTATCTATATATCACATGTTACAGATAAAGTTATGGAAAAGATTAATGTTCCTCTTTGATTTTCAAATGAATTAAGACTTCTATTCCATACCTAATGGTTTGTTTATTTAACTGATGGCTGCTGTCTTCAGTAAGGTCTGGTGCCATATAAAAATTGCCTGACAAAGCATTAACTTGTAGTTGGGTTTACTTTGTTCTCAAAACTAATGTTGTGCTGTTAACACATTTGGTGTCTTGAGAGTGCCAGAGAACACTGAAGCGATCAGTTAAATAGAACATTAGATTTGCGGTTGAAATGCCAATAAAGATGACACCTACTAAGTGCTTAGAGCCCACGGTAGGGGTGGGGCATGCATCTCAGAGGCCCTCTGGTTTCACCCCCTCATTTTATGATGAAGAAACTGAGGCCCAGAGAGGGGAATGGCTTGTTCATGGTCACATAGCATCTGACCGCAGAGACCATCTAGTTCAATCTCCTCATTTACAGATGAGGAAACTGAGGCCCAAGTGGTTAAATGAGCTGTCCAAGATCTCAGAGATGGCAAGTGTTGGAGCTGATACTTCTCTAATCCTTCATGGATGTTAGCCAGCATAAGGATTTTAGAAACTTCAAAACTCAAAGCCCAAATGGAAGCTAGGAGAAGTATTATTTTAATCCAAAGCCCCCTACAATGACCCCCGAACAATGAGCTTTAGGAAGCATTTTCTCACTTCATTACCTTTCTTCTTTTCTCTCCTGCTATGGTATGTTTGAAGCCAGCGCCAAGGAGACAGATGCTCCTAAAAATCATGGGAGATAGAGTTCAGAGATATCTTGGAGAACCTCTAAGTCAACTGGGTAATAACCTCAGGAATCTAGCGAGACCAGATCTAGAGCTGGGGCAGAAGGAGAGCTGAAACAGGGGGTAGGATGAGGAATGGAGATCCTGTGATGGAAGTCATACCTCTGGGGAGGTGGCTAGGCATGGAGAAGAGACAATCAAAACACGAAGGAAGAGGAGAGGGGTGATGACTCCTGCTCTTTGGCACAGCAAAGCTTGATGCTTTAATCATTATTTAAAAACACTTCTGAAGCTGCCAATAAGTTCAGCTTGTTCCAGGCAAGGAAGCTGTGCTCCTCTGAGTAGAAGGGACACTGGATAAATAAATCATCAGTGTGTCAGGACCTGTCTGTACTTCCCAGTGGCTCTAATCTCTCTGATGTGGGCATTCCCTCCAAAGGTGCAGATAATGACTCATCCATGCCTGCCCATCTTATGGGACTCTTGTGCCTGGCATCTGGTAATCCTCCATGGGATGGCTGAAGGGACGGGGCAGGCAAGAGGGAAAGGCCAGATAATGTACTGGGTGCCTTCATGCAGTTTTCTTGGCATGACACTTGGAGCACACAGATTACCTATCTGTTAGTCCTCACTCTTCACAAGTGACTGGCCTTTTCCAGCCATGATTTCTCTGGTGACATCTTATCTGCTGTTTGTCTTGGGCAGGACCCCTCCGTTGTCCTGTGGCTGAGCCTCTATTTTTATTCCTCAGAGCCTGTGGTCTTCCATCATTCATAAACACATAACACTAATGAAGAAATAATGATTTAAAAAGATTTGTCTTTATAGGAAAAACTTGAGATCACAATGGGATGGCAACGATGGAGCCAATATAGCAGCGACAGTAATAATAACTGGCATCTCTGTAGAACTTCATGGCTGGTAAAGCACTTCACATACATTAGCTTATCTGAGTATCATGGGAGGCAGGCGTCTTGATCACCCCCTTTGTACAGATGAGGAAGCTGTAGCTCAGAGAGGGCAGGTGACATTCATATGGTCACACAGCAGTAGATGGAGGAAGCTCTGAGCCCAGGGCTTTTTGCTTCCTGAGAACAATGTGGCAGATTCTGTGGATGTGTAGTGAACTTTGTAAATTTTAATGCTATTAAATCTAAATGCTATGAGGACAGTCACATTATAATTATTTTTTAAACATTTTATTTTTCCCCCAATTACGTGTTAAAACAATTTTTAACATTTGGGTTTCTTTTTTAAGTTTTGAGTTCCAAATTCTCTCCCTCCCTTCCTTTCCCTGAGACAGTAAGCAATCAGATATAGGTTATACATATGCAATCATGTAAAACATTTCCATATTAGTCATTTTGTGCAAGAAGAACTCAGATAAAAGAAAGAGAAAGAAAGTCAAAAAATAGCACGCACCGTCCTGTATTGAGTCAATGTCAGCTCCTTTTCTGGAGGTGGATATTATACTTCATAATTAGTCCTTTGAGGTCTTGGATCATTGTATTGCCGAGAAGAGCTAAATCGTTCACAGTTCACCAAACAATAGGCTGTTACTGTGTACAATGTTCTCCTGGTTCTGCTCACTTCACTCAGCATCAGTTCATGTCAGTCTTTCCAGGTTTTTCTGAAGTCATCTGCTTGTCATTTCTTACAGCACAATAACATTCCATTAAATTCATATACCACAGCTTGTTTAGCCATTCCCCAGTTGATGGGCATCCCTTCTCCAATTCTTAGCCACCACAAAAAGAGCTGCTATAAATATTTTTGTACAAATAGGTCCTTTCCCAGATATCTGTATCTTTATCTCTATCTCTATCTCTATCTTTGGGATAAAGACCTAGCAGTGGTTTTGCTAGATCAAAGGGTATACACAGTTTTATAGTCCTTTGGGCATAGCTCCAAACTGCTCTTTAGAATGGGTTGGATCAGTCCACAACTCCACCAGTGTGACACCATTAGTGTCACAAT
This sequence comes from Trichosurus vulpecula, assembly GCF_011100635.1. Classification (NCBI taxonomy): domain Eukaryota; kingdom Metazoa; phylum Chordata; class Mammalia; order Diprotodontia; family Phalangeridae; genus Trichosurus; species Trichosurus vulpecula. The sequence continues at coordinate 3,700,690 of NC_050579.1, forward strand.
TTTCCCACATCCTCTCCAGTATTTATCATTTTCCTTTTTTGTCATATTAGCCAGTCTGATAGGTGTGAAGTGCTACCTTAGAGCTGTTTTAATTAGATTGGATTTTATATATATATATATATATATATATGTGTGTGTGTGTGTGTGTGTGTGTGTGTGTGTGTGTGTGTGTTTTATTTTTTCCTCCACTTAAATGCTACAACTATTTTTTAACATATGCTTTTTTCCTAAGTTTTGAATTCCAAATTCCATTCCTCTCTCCCTCCCCTCTCCTCTCCCTGAGACAGTAAGCAATCAGATATAGGTTATATATATGCAATCATATAAACATTCCCATATTAGACATTTTGTACAAGAAAACTCAAAAGGAAGAGAATGAAAGTGAAAAATGGCAGAGCTGCACTGATCATTATTATCATCATTATTAATGCCACATAAACCATCTGCTCCAAGGAGACACAAGCCTACCTCTTCTCAATAGCTTCTTTTCCCTCCTTCCTTTCTCCTTTTCCCACAAGCTACTCCTGTCTTCCCTCAAACGGCCCCAGGGTTTTAAAGCCCTGCCTGAAAAAATAAGAGTCTTCAGTCAACTCACAAATATCATGGCTAGCCTACAGAACCAGAGCATTTTAGAGCTCAGAGACCTTAGAGAACCTGTTTCAGCAGGACTGCCAAAGCCCAGCCCTCCCTGAGCTGGGTATTGACTTGGCACATCGGTTTGGGCCATTGAGTTCTCTGGCGGATTCATCTTCCTTGGCAAGGAGTTTGTGTTCTCAGGTTGACCCTGGATAAGACATTCACTCAGAGGTTACAGTCAGCCAGTGAAGTCCTCGTCCGCTGGGCCTCCACATTGACTCGTTAGAATTGGCTTTGGTTACCGAGAAGGCCCTTGGTGGTCACTACTGGTTCCTGTTAGTTCTTCCCTCATGTCAGGAACTAGGAAGTCAAGAGAGTAGAAAGAGTTAGAAGGTTAGGGTGGAAAGACTTGGGTTTGAATCTCGGTTCTGCTACTTATGGTCTGGGGGGTCTTGAGCAATCTCTGGGCCTCAGTATCCATATCTAGAAAGTGAAGTTGAACTTAATGGTCCCTAAGATCCTTCAGCTCCAGAGCTATCTTAGGATCTAATTAGGTACACATGCATATTCATTTGCTTTGTTTGTAGTAGGTGCTTAATGAATGCTTCACTTGAGGCATATAGGAGTAGTTATTTGGGGGAGGAATCATTGAGTTTTCTCTTCCAATTAAATCAAGAAAAAAGCAATGGCTATGTTCATTGTGGTAAGCCCTGGAGGCGGGCACACACTGAAAACTGAACATCTGAATTCTTATTTTACCAGAGGGACATAGCACACATCAGAGGCTTTAGTGGCAAGCAGCAGCTACAGGAAGGCACATTCTAATTATTGGCTTCAACCTATGACACATCCTTCCCTGCTGCATCTGGGGACAGAGAAACAAAGTGATGATGTCACCAGAGGACATAGGACATTCAGCTGGGGGACAGCGTAATCTTTCTCTGCAAGGCTGATTGCCACCCTGTTCTGTGTCTCTGATAGGTCCCAACACAGTCTTCTCTCCCAGCTCCTGAGCTGAAGCTTTTTGGCACTGGGCTCCCTCTGACAGCTGCTGGCGGTGGCAGTGAGTGTGACGCATGGTCTAGACAGCACCACGAAGAGGGCTGTGAGTGAAAAAGGAAATAGAAACTGAACTAGGGCTGTGTGTGTACTCAACAAAGGGAGAAGCTGTGCAGATTAGGGAGAAGTACTGCCAGGAGAGCCCATGGTATTCAGGAGAACATAAGCAGGCTAGTGTGGTAGAGTGAAAAGAGAACCAGTGTTAAGGGAGGAGATCGAGGCAGGAAGCTGGCTCTGCTGTTTACCTTGGGCAACATCACAGACCCCCTACATCACAGTTTTCTCATTGGTGAATTGAGAAGAATCAACGAGCATTTATCCAGCACCTACTGTTTGCCTGGCACTTCGCTAGGTGTTGGGGATACAAATACAAGAGTGAGACAATGTGTGCCCTCAAGGAGCTTACGTTCTACTGGGAAGGACACAGCATATTCTCAGTGGAGTAAATATAACAATATGTGTGCCCCCATTTTGGCACTTCTGAGGCAACCAAGATAGTGGCTATGAATGCTCACCGATTGGGTGGAAATCACCCAAACATCCTCCTCCTTGACCCTTGTGAGTTTGCCCTGGTTCTTTTACTGGGGGACTGGGCTTAACTGATGAGCTAGCTCTTCTCATCCTAAGGGATGGTGGGGTGGGAAAACAAAGTGCAGAAGTAGGGCAGGGGCAGCAGGAGTGGCAGTGGTGGATGGAGAAACTGGATGGAGTAGGAAAGCAGAAGTCATGGGGCTGGTGGGGACTCTGAGGCACAGGGCTCCTAAGACTTGACTCAGAGATCATTCTGTTCCTCTCCTTCTCTCTTCCCTCTTTCTCTACCCTGGCAATTTATCTCTTATTTTATCTTTTATTTCTTAAAAGTCTGTTTACTTTCTGTTTACTTTGCCTCTTAGGTGACAATCCAATGCATTTCTAATCTGTGTTTACCATCGTTCTAATGGAGAGGGACCTTGTGCAAAATTTAGGAGGGAAGAGAAAGAAATTTAAAAATGAGTATTTTGCTACCACTCTGCTGGCTCGGGCCCCAAAGATGAAAAAAAAAATAATTTTTGTAGCTTTCCAAGACACCAAGAAAGAACAGGAATCTGGCTAGGCAGTGACTGACTCTGCAGAGGCTGTGGTGTGTGTGTGTGTGTGTGTGTGTGTGTGTGTGTATGGTGGCTTGACTTGGGCTGATATTGAATGAGATTTGTCTTCTTTTTTATTTCCCATAGCCCAATTTGAAAGGATAATTCTTTCCTGAGGAGGGCAGAACCAAAGGTGTAGCAGGAATGTATGCATATGTAGCACATTCCCATCACATCACTCAAAAGATTCAAAATATCTACCAAAGGGATGGCCTCTCAAGTCCATTTCAACTCTAAATTGATGATCTGAGGAAGCTGAGTGTGCATGAGTGAGTGAGTGAGTGAGTGAGTGAGTGTGTGTGTGTGTGTGTGTGTCTTGCGGGGAGGTAGAGGTAGCAGGCTCTTATTCCTCATGTAGGAGATGGCATTTGGGCTGAACCTTGAAGAGAGCTGCTGGTTCATAGAGGCTGCAGTGAGGACTAGTGATCACCTCAGACCACTTTTGGGGGTTATTGTGAGGAGCAGATATAAGCACATTTGGAGCTCCTATGCCTTCTCATAAAACCGTCAAAGTGGTGATTACCAATCATGAAAGAAAACTGGAAGGAACCTTGGTCACACAGCTGGTCAGCTGGGCTTTGTCTTCAGGGCCTCTGAGTAAGACCCTTCTATTGTTGTTTTCCTTTGCCACATAAAAGCTGAGAAACTGGTGTTAATTCAGAAAAGTTGGTCAAATTCCTCATGCTGAGCCTCCAGCTAGGTCTGTGTTTGCCAGTGGGCTGTGATCTCCTCCCCTCATGCAAAAGGTTGCTTGGAAATCTTTCAAGATAAACACGAGTACAGCTTTATGCATGGATCTGTGGTGTAAAGGTGTGGCTGCTCAATCGGGGTTCATTTAGGCTAAGGAATCATTGTTTTTCTCAAGCAGTGGCCAAGCAGGAGTCAAGCCAAGCCAACAAGCATTTATTGAGCATTAATGTCATACCAGGCTTGTTCTAAATTCTTGGAATAAAAATACAAACAGAAAGACCACATCTCTTCATCTTTTCTACAGGAAGAGAGCATTTGTCAAGCCCTTTGCCAAAATGAAGATATTTCTAATATTTCATTAATCTGCCAGCCTCATAGTCCAGTCACAAGTGCAAATGAGGGAAGGCTGGCAGGACCTGTACTTCATGAAGCCTGGCCAGCCTTTCAGCCCATCGATCACTGCCTCCCTTTCTTGATGTTTACTAATTGTCCTTTTACTAATCAGCTATAAAATGTTGCCACGAATCAGTTAAGCTCGCTGGGCTCTATTTGGGGACCGCCACTCTCTTCATTTAAAAAAAACTCATGCCCTTCTCCAGTCCCAAAGCCCTGACGAAGGCTCAGCAGTCACCTTGGCCAGTTCATTCGGTATTCAGAGATGTAATTCATTTGGGCCTGGCAACTCGAATTCATCAAGGACAGCTAGGTGCTCTCCTTATTTAGAGTTTTAACTCCCTCTTAGCCATTTCTGCCCTGGCCCTTCCAATCCAAAGATTATTCTGATTGACAAAGAAAATAGACACAAAACCAGAGTTGACAAGGTCTGCTTTCCTTCTGTCCTTGTAGGATCATAGACTCAAAGCTAGAAGGAACCCAAAAGCCCTTCTAGTCTGAGCTCTTCATTAAATGGGTGAGGAAACTGAGCCCTCATCAGGGCAGAACCATTTGCTTGGTATCCATAATTCTCCAGAAGCTACTGTCTGCATCAGGCTTTGGAATGGGATAGAGTCTCTCTGATGAGAACCACGGGTGCTCAAAAGAGCTAATACTCCACACAAGAGAAGTCATGGGGAAGCCATGCTGTCCAGACAATGATACTGAGTTGGATGGGTAATTAAAAAAAATTAGCCAATTAATCCATGTTGACAAGTCCTATCAATGGACCACAAATTGAATCAAGACTTGACTAGGAAGATGAGAATGCCCTAGCTTGTTTTGTGCAGCCAGATTTGAACTGAGGAAAGTGAGGCTTCCTGACTCCAGGTCCAGTGTTCCCTCTCTCATTATTGTTATTATTGGCTTTGTGGCACTGGGCAGGTCACTACGGTTCTAGTTTGGTTCTTTGTAAAACGAGAGGTTTAGAGTATGTGATCTCACTTGTCTCTCCTACCTCTGAATCTACAATCTTGAGTCACTTTTGTCTCTGGGCCTCACTATTCTCCTATGCAAAGTGGTGGTGGTGGGGGCGGGGATAGACTTCTACAGTCTTTCTAAGCTCTAGAGATGGTATTCAATTGTAGAATAATGTTGGAGGGATAGCTTGATTCCTGTGCAGCATAGGGAGAGGAGGAAGGCAAATCGAATTCCTATGAATCATAAGAAAAATCATGCCCATGCCCATACTTGTGCTCCTTTGTAGGCTTATCACCCCATCCTCTCCCTCTTCTCCCTGAGCTACTCCAAGGCCCAGCCATTGTCTTTCCCTCTCTTTTTTGCTGATGCCAAACATAAAACTCACTTGTTAAAAGTAGGTAGTGGCCAGGGAGAGGAGCAGAACAGTGACAGTCTCCACTGCTGGCTCATCACCTCTTTGGGCCAGGCCCTGTGTCTCACTGAATCACCCAAAGGTGTGATCAGGAGCTCCCCAAGCCCAAGTGTCCCTGTCACCTCGTCTAACTGGAAACCTCTTTCTTTTCCAGCCCAGCAGATGGAAGCCCCTTTCAGCTTCAAGAAAATAAACAGATCTTGAAAATGAGCATAGCTGAAGATGGGTCAAAATCATATGCAAATAAATAAGTTTTAATTGCCCACCGTGTCTGTGTATGTCAGGTACAGTTATTGTGGTCACATTTATTGGCCAATTAGGAGCATTACTGGACTGCAGTGGTGACAAATGGCTGCTTAGTGGGGCCTCGGGACGTTCTGGGGAGAGAGTGTGGTCGGCATTATACTTTTACATTTATTGAATTCCCTAGAAGAGAAAAAAGCATTTGCCTAATCAATTCCATCATAACTCAGAGGGTTTGAAGCTTTCCAAGCAGTTATGACAGTCCCTACTGGTGAGATTTGCAAAGCACTAACTGAATCCAGCAAAATCATTGGCTGTTGCAGGTCGAAACAGGCTCATAAAGGTTTTTCCTCCTGGTAAACTAAAAGGACCCAATGGAAAAATTTTGAAGCAGGTTCCTTCTTGACTATATTTTTACATGCAGAGAGGATTAGATTTGATTGGATTAGATCTCATCCAAACGCATTTCAATATCTCCCTCCAAGTCCCCATGTCAAGGCTATGAGGCTCACTTCCATCCCATCTTCTCAGTCCCCATGGCCATCCTCTGGCCCAGGATCTCTTGACCACCTACCTGGAATACTGCAATGACCCTCTTCAAAGGCCTTCCTGTCTCAGCTCTCTTCCCTGAAATTCATTTTCCACATATCTGTCTGAGTAATTCTTTTATGCATAGATCTGATAATTTTTCTATTCAAAATCCTAGGAAGGAAGACCCACACAAACGAACTCATGGATTCCCCTAAGAATTCAAACACAAGTAAACAGTCCCAGACTCATAAGATCGTCAATGTAGAGCTGGAAGGAACCGCAGTGGATATTCCAGTGGATATTCCGTCCAGTCCCTTAATTCTACAGATGAGGAAATGTTCAATTCAATCCATTTTGTGTGGATTTATTAAGTGTTGGGCACCATGCCAGGGGCTGGGGATGCAAAGACAAACGCAAAACAGCCTCTGCCCTCAAGAAGCTACGTTCTATGGAAGGAGACCCCCATGCGCAAATTATCAGCTGCTCAGTCAGCATTTGTTAAGTGTCCACTACACACCAAGCATTGTGCTAGATACTGGACATAAAAAGACAAAAGGGAAATCCCCCTGCCCTCAGAATTTTGCATGACTTACTGATAAGCAATAGGGTTTTCTTTTTTGGATTAGATTACTAGATCACTGACATATTAGTGACCTATTATTGACAGTCTTTATTAAATATACTATAGCACAAGGTTATTGATCTGAAGGTCCTCAAGCTGCAAAGGACCTTAGAGTCCATTTAGTAATCCCCCTTTATTTTACAGATCAGGTGAAATGACTTATCCAAGGCTATACAGGTTTTGAGAGAAGAGAGATTTGAACTCAAATCCTGACTCCAAATCTAGTGCCCTTTACCATGCTGAGATACAAAGACAAAACTGAAACAGTCCCTGTCTTCAAGGAGTGTACACTGGAATGCAGGAAAACCAACTTGTAAACAGAGAAGTGAACACAGGAGAATAGAAAACAAAGACAAGGTTATTATTTTAGGGGAGCATGAAAATGATGTTGGTGGGTCAGCCCTGTATGGGGTCTGTCTGCATGGCACAGGACATGAGTTATGTTAAATTAAAAAACATTAATATGCATCACCAAAAATATCTCCCCCCTCTCTTTCCCCCTCTCTCCTTTCTCTCTCTCTTTCCTTCTCTCTCTCAGACTCTTTCTTTTTCTCTCATCCTTTTTTTCTCTCCTCTCTCTCCTTTTCCTCTCTCTCCCTCTTCTCTTCTCTCTCTCCCCTCTTTTTTCTTTCATTCTCTCTCTCCCTCCCCCCCTCCTTTCCCACTCTCTCGCTCTTTCCCTCTCTTTTTCTCTCTCCCCTTTTTCTCTCATTCTCTCTCTCTCCTTCTCTCCCTCTCTCTCCCTCTTTCCTTCTCTCTCCCCTTTTTTCTTTCATTCTCAATCTCTCTCTCCCCTTCTTTCCCTCTCTCTCCCTCTCTCCCTCTCTCTCTCTCTCCATCTCTCTCTCTCTCTCACTCTCTCACCCACTCTCCCTCTCCCTCACCCACACACACTCTCACACACACACAGTCCTCTTATAAAAACACTGGCATGTTGATCATCTCCCCACCTTTCTTGCCCTGAGCTGCTCCAAGGCAGACCCTCATAGCTTCCATGGCTCTTTTCCATGCGTGCCATGCTCCTTTAGTCAAGCTGGATGATTTTACCATCCCCTGAGCTGACCAGATTGTATGCTATGCCTCAAATGCCCTCCCAAGCCCTCTTTGCCTGTTGAATTCCTTTCCTTTCTTTAAATCCTAACTTAAATGCCCCCCTCCCCCAGGAAGTCTCTCCTGATCTTCATGTCAGTAATGACCTCCCCTCTACCCCTTTCCCAACCTTACCTAATGCTTCATTTTTGGGCTAATAATAATGGATGCTCCTACCAGGGCATGACTTAAACCTCCATATGCTTTCCCATTCTCCCGTGACTGTGTCCATTATAGAGTTGAACACTAGAACAATCACTGAAATTCTCTAGTACTGAAAGGCTTATAAGCCCCTCTATTACAAAATTTTAAAAATATTTTATTTTCCCTCAATTACATGTAAAAACAATTTTAATATATTTTTTTAAAGTTTTGAGTTCCAAATTCTATCTGTCTCTCTCCCCCCACATTGAGAAGCAAGGAATTTGACATAGATAATGCATGTACAGTCATGCAAGCCATATTTCCACATTAGTTATGCTGTAAAAGAAAACCCAAACAAAAAAAAGAAAGAAGGAAAGAAAGAAAGGGAAAAAATAGTATGCTTCGGTCTGTTCAGAGGCCTCAGTTCTCTCTTCGGAGACTGACAGCACTTTTCATCATGAGTCCTTTGGGATTGTCCTGGACCATTTTATTGCTGAGAATAGCTGTCATCCACAGTTCTTCATTGTACAGTATTGCTGTTATTTTGCACAATCTTTTCCTGGCTCTGCTCACTTCGCTTTGCATCAGTTCATGTAAGTCTTTGCAGGTTTTTCTGAAATCTCCCTACTTGTCATTTCTCATAGCACAACAATATTCCATTATATTCATATACCAGAGCTTGTTCAGGCATTCCTCAATTGATGGGCATTCCCTCAATTTCTAATTCTTAGCCACTACAAAAGGAACTGCTATACGTATTTTTGTACAAATAGGTTTTTGCCCTTTTTAAAAAAAATCTCTTTGGGATACAGATTTAGTAGTGGTACATCTGGGTCAAAGGGTATGCACAGTTTGATTGCCCTTTTGGGCATAGTTCCAAATTGCTCTCCAGAATGAATGGATCAGTTCACAACTCTGCCAACAGTGCATTAGTGTCCCAGTTTTTCCACATCCCCTCTAAAATTTATAATTTTCCTTTTCTGTCATATTAGCTAATCTGATAGATGTGAGGTGGCACCTCAGAGTTGTTTTAATGTGCATTTCTCTAATCAATAGTGATTTAGAGCATTTTTTCACATGACTACAGGTAGCTTTGATTTCTTCACCTGAAAACCACCTGTTCATATCCTTTGACCATTTAGCAGTTAGGGAATGACTTGTATTTTTATACATTTGACTCAGTTCTCTATATCTTTGAGAAATGAGGCCATCATCAGAGACTCTTGCTATAAAATCCCCACCCCCGGCTTTCTGTCTTCCTTCTGATTTTGGCTGCATTGGCTTTATTTGTGCAAACATTTTTTGATTTAATATAATCAAACAATCCATTTTACATTTTGTAATGTTCTCTATCCCTTGTTTGTTCCTAAATTCTTTCCATCTCCATAGATATAACAAATAAACTATTCCACGCTCTCCTAATGAGCTTATGGTGTCGCCCCTTATGTGGAAATCATGTGCCAATTTTGACTTCTTGGTATTAGGTTGAAATATTGAAAACTCTATTTTTATTAAGTGTTATTGAAACCATTTAAAAATATTTCCTCATGATTTAATCCCTTTCCCTCCTTCTACCTTCGAAGGAGTCACTATGTCACTTGTCTGCTCAGGAATGGTCACTGGCTCCCAATTTCTCTCTAGGAAAACTACAGACTCCTCTGTTTGGCATTTCAAGCCCATGACCATGAGGTTCTAGCCTTTCTTTGCTTGCTTATGAGCCTCATTCCCCTTCATGCAGTCTGCTGTCTATCCAAAGTGGTTTCCTTGCTATTCCCATCCATGTGTCTTTCCATTGAGTGTCTTCAATATCTGGAATATTCTCCCCTCCCCCTTCCCACCTCTACTTCCGAATCCCTTGTTGTCTTCTGGTGCTGGTTCCTCTCCTCATGCTCCCTATTGCCACTATCCCTCCTCCCCCATCCAGCACAAATGACTTTGTATTTACTTTGTAGACATTTTGTATTTAGTGTTCTACAAGGTGTCAGATCTATCCTCCTCCCCCCTCCCCCACAACTTCCGGGAGAATCTTAGGTCTTCGAAGGCCATACGGCTTCCTATTTGTCTTTGTACTCCCTGGGTAAATCATTTAACTTCTCATAGCTCTAGATGACTCTTTAAGACCATGCATTGCAGAGATGATTCCAACCTAAATTGGTAGAGGGAGTTTCCTCACCCTGGAGTTGCCTTGGACAATGAAATCACAGGTCTAGTTCCTGTCACTATTTTATATTCCCAGCGCTTAGCCTGGTGCCTGGCTCGTAACTTATGAAATGCTTGTTGAATTGAATCCAATGACCTTTCCTTTTAGCAAGTAAAACAGTCAAGCAAAACCAAATGACCAAGTGACCATTTGCATCCTTCTGGCTAGTAAGTCCTGGTGAGATGGACTGGGAGAAAAAAGATTACGGACCCATCACAGGACAGCAAACCATGGTGTCTGGGAGGGGCGAGAGAGAGCAGAGATAGGAGAGATTCACTAGAGGTGGTTCACATCTCTTCGGAGGGATGATGGAGAAAAGCGTAAAGCTTGGGTGACCTGGGCGAGTGACGTGGAGGGGATGGATGGAGGACTTTCAGAGGTGAGGGTCATGTGACATTATATGTGCCTATGGATGTCAGGAAACAAATGAAACAGATCACCGAGTGGGCAATACTGAGAGAACGATGAAGGTGGTGAAAGCGTCGTGGCTGAAGAAAAGCTAAGTCCCCCGAGGGAGGCAGAGTAGTCATTGTGGGGAGCAAAGACGCCAATGGTCATCATGTGGAAAGGTGACAAGTAAGGTGCTGTAAGGAGGTGCGCCCCATCCATTGGAACAACGATAGTAGCAGTAGAAATAATGATTGTCGTTTGGTCATTTCCTCGTCCTACTTTGTAGGACCCTGTTTTGGGGCTGTCTTGGCAAAGTTACTGGAGTGGTTTGCCATTTTCTTCCTCAGCTTATTTTATAGGTGAGGAAACTGAAGAAAACAGGGTCAAATGACTTGACCAGGGTCACAGAGTTAGTGTCTGAGATGGGATTTGAACTCCGGTCCTTCTGACTGCAGGTCCAGCACTCTTTTCATTGTGCTACCTAGCTGCCCCCAATAATAATGCTAGCCTACATTTATACAGTACTTTATGGTCTTCAAGGTAATTTACACATGTGCTTCATCTGATCCTCACAATGACCCTGGGAGGTGGGTACTAGCAATACCCACATTTTACAGATGAGGAAACTGAGGCTGAGGGAGGTAAAGTGATTTTCCCAGGGTCATACAGCTAGGAAATGCCTGAGACAGGATTTGAACTGATGTCTTCCTGACTACAGGCACAGTTCTCTATCTACTACACCACCAAGTTGTTCTTTGCCTAACAAATCCACCCTTTGAAATAGGCAGCTAAGGGTTTTGGAGGGGCGGAGCCAAGATGGCGGATGGAAAGCAGGGACTAGCATGAGCTCCCCGCTGAGCCCCTCCAAAAACCTATGAAAATGGCTCTGAACCAATTCTAGAACTGCAGAACCCACAAAACAGCAGAGGGAAGCAGGGCTCCAGCCCAGGACAGCCTGGATGGTCTCTGGGTGAGGTCTATCCTGCACGGAGCTGGGGGCGGAGTAGAGCCCAGCATGAGCGGGGCGGGGACCAACCAGACCAGGAGCCGGACAGAGCGTGCCCTAGCACCCTGAATCAGTGAGCTGCAGCAGTTACCAGACTTCTCAACCCACAAACACCAAAGACAACAGAGAAGGTTAGTGGGAAAAGCTGCTGGGGACAGAGTTTATAAAGGAGTTTGAGGTTTGCCCACCACCCCGGGGGCAGAGGAAGTGGGGCAGCTACAGAACTACAGCTGCAGTTGCTTCCGGCCCCAGGCCCAGCTGGTGGGAGGAATTAAGTGGTGGATCAGAGCAGGAGTGAAGAGCCTGCTGAAGATCTAAGTCCAGTCCAGGTTGGGGGTTCTTGGGGAAGGAGGAGTGCTGGTGTGGCAGAGCTGGCGCATCCCCCCAGGCTTGGAACATAGTTCTCTTAACTCTACAAGCAGTCATACCCCGCTGAAAAACTCAAGGGGCAAGTTAGTTGACTGGGAATATGGCCAGGCAGTGAAAATGCACCCAGATTCAGTCTCAGACTCTGGAATCTTTCTTTGGTGACAAAGAAGACCAAAATATACAGCCAGAAGAAGTCAACAAAGTCAAAGAGCCTGCAACAAAAGCTTCCAAGAAAAACATGAACTGGCCTCAGGCCATGGAAGAGCTCAAAAAGGAGTTGGAAAAGCAAGTTAGAGAAGTAGAGGAAAAATTGGGAAGAGAAATGAGAAGGATGCGAGAAAACCATGAAAAACAAGTCAATGACTTGCTAAAGGAGACCCAAAAAATACTGAAAAATATACTGAAGAAAACAACACCTTAAAAAATAGACTAACTCAAATGGCAAAAGAGCTCCAAAAAGCCAATGAGGAGAAGAATGCCTTGAAAGGCAGAATTAGCCAAATGGAAAAGGAGGTCCAAAAGATTACTGAAGAAAATACTACTTTAAAAATTTGATTGGAGCAAGTGGAAGCTAGTGACTTTATGAGAAATCAAGATATTATAAAACAGAACCAAAGGAATGAAAAAATGGAAGACAATGTGAAATATCTCCTTGGAAAAACCACTGACCTGGAAAATAGATCCAGGAGAGATAATTGAAAAATTATTGGACTACCTGAAAGCCATGATCAAAAAAAAGAGCCTAGATATCATCTTTCAAGAAATTATCAAGGAGAACTGCCCTGATATTCTAGAGCCACAGGGTAAAATAGAAATTGAAAGAATCCACAGATCGCCTCCTCAAATAGATCCCAAAAAGAAATCTCCTAGGAATATTGTCGCCAAATTCCAGAGCTCCCAGATCAAGGAGAAAATATTGCAAGCAGCCAGAAAGAAACAATTTGAGTATTGTGGAAACATAATCAGAATAATCCAAGATCTGGCAGCTTCTACATTAAGAGATCGAAGGGCTTGGAATACGATATTCCAGAGGTCAATGGAGCTAGGATTAAAACCAAGAATCACCTACCCAGCAAAACTGAGTATCATGCTCCAAGGCAAAATATGGATTTTCAATAAAATAGAGGACTTTCAAGCTTTCTCAGTGAAAAGACCAGAGCTGAATAGAAAATTTGACTTTCAAACACAAGAATCAAGAGAAGCATGAAAAGGTAATCAAGAAACAGAAACTACAAGGGACTTACTAAAGTTGAACTGTTTTGTTTACATTCCTACATGGAAAGATGACGTGTATGATTCATGAGACCTCACTATTAGGGTAGCTGAAGGGAATATGCATATATATATATATGCATATATATGTTTATGTATATATATATATGTTTATGTATATATATATAAGTGAATGTGTATGTACGTATATATGTATGTGTATATATACATATATATACACATACATATATATATGTATATGTATATACAGAGAGAGAGAGAGAGAGAGAGAGAGAGAGAGGACACAGGGTGAGTTGAAGATGAAGGGAAGACATCTAAAAGAAATAAAATCAAATTAAGGGATGAGAGAGGAATATATCGAGAGAGGGAGAAAGGGAGAGATAGAATGGGGTGAATTATCTCGCATAAAAGTGGCAAGAAAAAGCAGTTCTGTAGGAAGGGAAGAGGGGGCAGGTGAGGGGGGAATGAGTGAATCTTGCTCTCATCAGATTTGACCTGAGCAGGGAATACCATACATACTCAATTAGGTATCTTACCCCACAGGAAAAAAGAAGAGAGAAGAAGATAAAAAGGGGGGATGATAGAAGGGAGGGCAGTTGGGGGTGGACATAATCAAAAACAAACACTTTGGAAAGGGGACAGGGTCAAGGGAGAAAATTCAATAAAGGGGGATGGGTTGGGAAGGAGCAATATATAGTTAGTCTTTCACAATATGAGTATTGTGGAAGGGTTATACATAATGATACGCATGTGGCCTATGTTGAATTGCTTGACTTCTTAGTGAGGGTGGGTGGGAAGGGAAGAGGGAGAGAATTTGGAATTCAAAGTTTTAAAAACAGATGTTCAAAAACAAAAAAAAAAGTTTTTGCATGCAACTAGAAAATAAGATACACAGGCAATGGGGCATAGAAATCTATCTTGCCCTACAAGAAAGGAAGGGAAAAGGGGATGGGAGGGGAGTGGGGTGACGGAAGGGAGGGCTGACTGGGGAACAGGGCAACCAGAATATACACCATCTTGGAGTGAGGGGAGGGTAGAAACGGGGAGAAAATTTGTAATTCAAACTCTTGTGAAAATCAATGCTGAAAACTAAATAAAAAAAAGGAAAAAGGGGGGCGGAGCCAAGATGGCGGTGGGTAAGCAGGAACTAGAGTGAGCTCCATACCGAGTCCCTCCAAAAACCTATAAAAAATGGCTCTGAACCAATTCTAGATTGGCAGAACCCACAGAACAGCAGAGGGAAGCAGGGCTCCAGCCCAGGACAGCCTGGATGGTCTCTGGGTGAGGTCTATTCCACACGGAGCTGGGAGCTGGGAACGGAGTGGGGCAGAGCCCAGCCTGAGCGGCGTGGAACACCCAAAGGTGGAGTCGGGTGGATGGGGCCCCTAGCGCCCTGAATATGTGAGCTGCAGCAGTTACCAGACCCCTAGACCCACAAACACCAAAGACTGCGGAGAAGGTTAGTGGGAAAAGCTGCGGGAGTGGAAGGAGTTCCCGGTTCGGCTTCCAGCCCTGGGGGCAGCGGAGGTGGGGCAGCTACAGCTGTTGTTACTTCTGACTCCAAGCCCACCTGGTGGGAGGAATTAAGTGGCGGATCAGAGCAGGGGTGCACAGCCTGCCGAAGATCTAAGCCCAGTTCGGGTTGGGGGTTCTTAGGGAAGGAGCAGTGCTGGTGTGGCAGAGCTGGCTCCTCCCCCCCAAACGTGGAACATAGAACTCGTTAGTCTACAAGCAGTCATACCCCACTGAAAAACTCAAGGGGCAAGTTAGTTGGTTGAGAATATGGCCAGGCAGCGAAAACGCACCCAGATTCAGTCTCAGACTTTGGATTCTTTCTTTGGTGAGCCTACAACAAAAGCCTCCAAGAAAAACATGAACTGGCCTTAGGCCATAGAAGAACTCAAAAAGGAGTTGGAAAAGCAAGTTAGAGAAGTAGAGGAAAAATTGGGAAGATAAATGAGAAGGATGCGAGAAAACCATGAAAAACAAGTCAATGACTTGCTAAAGGAGACCCAAAAAAATACTGAAAAACACACTGAAGAAAACAACACCTTAAAAAACAGACTAACTCAAATGGCAAAAGAGCTCCAAAAAGCCAATGAGGAGAAGAATGCCTTGAAAGGCAGAATTAGCCAAATGGAAAAGGAGGTCCAAAAGACCACTGAAGAAAACACTACTTTAAAAATTTGATTGGAGCAAGTGGAAGCTAGTGACTTTATGAGAAATCAGGATATTATAAAACAGAACCAAAGGAATGAAAAAATGGAAGACAATGTGAAATATCTCACTGGAGAAACCACTGACCTGGAAAATAGATCCAGGAGAGATAATTGAAAAATTATTGGACTACCTGAAAGCCATACATATATATATGTTTATGTATATATATAAGTGACTGTGTATGTATGTATATATCTATGTGTATATGTATGTATGTGTATGTATGTGTATATATATATGTGTGTGTTCATATATATATATATATATATGTAAAAGAGAGAGAGCAGACACAGGGTGAGTTGAAGATGAAGGGAAGATATCTAAAAGAAATAAAATGAAATTAAGGGATGAGAGAGCAACATACTGAGAGAGGGAGACAGGGAGAGATAGAATGGGGTGGATTATCTCGCATAAAGGTGGCAAGAGGAAGCAGTTCTGTGGGAGGAGGGGAGAGGGCAGGTGAGGGGGGAATGAGTGAACCTTGCTCTCATCGGATTTGGCCTGAGGAGGGAATACCATACATACTCAGTTGGGTGTCTTACCCCACAGGAAAGAAGAGGGAGGAAGATAAAAAAAAATAAAAGGGGGGGGGATGATGGAGGGGAGGGTAGATGGGGGTGGAGGTAATCAAAACAAACACTTTGGAAAGGGGACAAGGTCAAGGGAGAAAATTCAATAAAGTGGGATGGGTTGGGAGGGAGCAAAATGTAGTTAGCCTTTCACAGCATGAGTATTGTGGAAGGGTTATACATAATGATACGTGTGTGGCCTAGGTTGAATTGCTCGACTTCTTGGGGAGGGTGGGTGGGAAGGGAAGAGGGAGAGAATTTGGAACTCAAAGTTTTAAAAACAGATGTTCAAAAACAAAAAAAAAAGTTTTTGCATGCAACTAAAAAATAAGATACACAGGCAATGGGGCGTAGAAATTTATCTTGCCCTACAAGAAAGGAAGGGAAAAGGGGATGAGAGGGGAGGGGGGTGATAGAGGGGAGGGCTGACTGGGGAACGGGGCAACCAGAATATATGCCATCTTGGAGTGGGGGGGAGGGTGGAAATGGGGAGAAAATTTGTAATTCAAACTCTTGTGAAAATCAATGCTGAAAACCAAATATGTTAAATAAATAAATTTAAATTAAAAAAATTAAAATATAAAAAAAAGGAAAAAAAAAGAAATAGGCAGCTAAGAAGGATCATGGAGCTCCCATTGGATAGCAATATTATCAGAAATAGGTTTTCTACAAACACATAACTGAGGAAAGCAAATTTTAGGGGGCTGTTAGTTCCATAGGAACAACGTAAGATGGTTTTTTGACTCGATAATATCAGATGAGGAGCTGTGATTTTATGATGGGCTCTGATTGCAAGACATGACAAATATTATTGCAAAATAACATTAGCTCAAGTCATTTCAAGTGCTGATACTATGAGAATGTTTCTTAGGATCTTATTTTAGAATTTCAAAAAATCATAATTTTGTTAGCTTGGATATTTCCTTCTCCAACATAGATCAAAGCCCCTCCATAACTCAGCAAGAGTGGCTACAAACCAAAGAATTAATTACCCTGTGACCAACCTTGGAACCTTCCCTCTTAGGTCCTCCGATGACAGACATTCCATGTGTAGCTGGGCCCATTCACTTGGTAGAACCAGCCCCCAAACAGAGCCCAAGGACCAGAGCCAAAGCTCTGATCTGGGAGGCTTTTCATGAAGTGACTCTTTGTCTCACTCTGCCACCCAAGATTTCTTCTGGGAACATTAGGATTTGGTTTGTATCTAGATTTTGGGAAAGTGAAAAAGAAAAGAGAAAAGAGGAAAAAAGAGAAAAGTATGGGGTTCTTATGCAAACACTCAGGTTAACAAGACATCGACTCTAGGACAAATTTTCTTTAACCCCACAAAACTGTAAATGACTTCTACTGAGGAGCAGAGATGAAAGGGGAGTGCTCTTGAATGGTTATGGGCTGAGGTACAAAACTCCCCCCAGGCCCATAACTCTGTCAAGACAATTACCTTTTCCTCCCCAGTGGGCTTCCATCTTCCCCAAGGAACTTACTCTGGGTGGGGCCCCTCTTAAAGGGGAAGGAATGTGCAGTTGTTATAGAGTCAAGTAACAGCAGCTCTCTGGAGGGGACCACCTCCCAGATGACTATACAGTTGCTTGACAGCCACAGCTCCATCTCCTTTGCCCCCATACCTACACAGTCCACATGACTCACAATACTAGTGAAGGGCAGGATCTGGATTTGTTCATCTAGGTTGTATATTTGCGCATCATTGCTACTTGGTTCCAGCTGCTGCAACTCCTGGCTTGGACTAGGGGTCTTTGGCTTGGCCCACAAAATCCTCCATTGCTTGGACAGTTCACACTTCTATAGCTTTTGGTTTGGCCCATGCACTCTTCACCACTGCCTCTTAACTGCTGCCATCCTTGGGGTTTCAGGGTTGCATAGCTGTGTAAGCCTCTCTCCAGGAAACAGAGTCTCTGTCTTGGCATGGCTTTTCTTTCCTTTCTGTCTAAACTTTATATCCAACTGTTTCCAGTCTATATTTAGACCCCTTTTAGACATCAAGTAGAAGGGTGTAGAGAGCACACCATGACTTGGCAGACATTATGATCTGCCTTCAAATACATAATAACATTCAGTTGTCTCATTCAGTCCAAGCTTATGCCTGCCTTGGTGCTAATGTTCACTCCCAGTACATGTTTAGTAAATCTCTAGACTTATGCCTGCCCTGATAAGCACCAAAACAGCAAGGATGTTGTCTAAATCTCAATGTAGTCAGTGCTAGGACAGGTGGCCCTAACCAAAAATCATTACTGTCTTGAGTAAATCAATTAACCACCAACATTTAGTAAGGATCTACTATGTGTCCGGTGCTGTCCTAGGTGCTAGTTTTGCAAAGACAAAATTGAAACAGTCCCTGTGCTCTAAGAGTTTAGAGCCACACCCTGCCCCCTAAATGGGGTGTTCCCCAAGCACCTGTCCTGGGTCCTCTTCTCTTTTCCCTGTATGCTCTTTTTTCATTAGCTCTCATGGGTTTAACTGTCATGTCTATGCAGATGACTCCCGGTTCTATATATCCAGCTCTAGTTTCTCTCCTGAGCTTCAGGCCCTTGTAACCAATTTTCTGTCAGACATCTCAAATTGGAGTTTTGGGGAAACATTTCTACTCAGTATGTCCAAAACCGAACTCATCTTTCCCCTTCAAACTTTCCTATTTCTATCAAAAGCAGCCCCCTCCTGCCAGTCTCCCAAGGTGCATAACCTCATTCAGCATTGGCTCTGACTCCTCACTCCCTTCCCCTCACAGATCCATTCATTCGTCAAATCTTGTTATTTCTATCCTCACAAGAGCTTTTGCATCCAATCTTTTATCTCCACTCACGTGGCTATTGGGTTAGTTCCGGTCCTGATCACTTCTTGCCTCGATTGTTACAGCAGACTTATTGCTTCAAGTCTCTCCCTATGCCAGTCCATCCTACACATGGCTGTCAAACTCATTTTTCTCAAGTGCAGATCTAAGCAAACAGCTCCACTAAGTGCCCAGTTCCCTGTGGCTGCCCCATTGCCTCTAGGAGAAGACATAATTTGTTCTGTTTAGCTTTTAAAACCCTTTATAAGCTGTTCCCCAGTTATCCTTCAGTCTCTTTGGACAGTAGGTCTCTACTTCCTCGGAGAGCTCCTCCTTTCTCTTCCTTTAATACGTAGTTCAGGTGTTATCTTCTCCATGGAGCCTTTCCTGATCTCCCCAATGGCTACACTTAACTACGCATATTTGTATTTAATAACTCTCTAGTTAGGCTGTCTAATTTGTTATATATACTTGTAATCTCCCCCATAGAATGTAAGCTCTGAGTGTGTATGGATTGTTTCATTCTTCATACTTGTATTCCCAGTGCCTAGTATACAACAGGCATTTGAAAATTACTTGGTGACTGACTGATAGATTCTGTTAGGGGAGATAACATATACACCTACAAGCATAAATACATGACATACAAAGTAAATACACAACAATTTCAGTTGTGGGAGGGGACATGCTCTTAGGAGGGGAGAGCAAGAAAGATGAAAGGTAAGAGGTGGTATCCGAGTTGAGTCTTGAAGGGAACTAGGAATTCCAAGAGGCAGTGGGAGATGGGAGAGCAAACTAGGAAGGGGGCTCAGCAAATGCAAAGACCTGGACATGGGATATGGACTGTCCCATGGAATATGTACAGTAAACAGGCTGGTTTGGCTGGAGAGGAGAGTACATGAGGGGAAGTCATATTCACTAGCAAGGAAACAGGTTGGAGCCATGATATAAAGGGCTATAACTGCTTGAGGAGTTTGGATTTCATCTTAGGGGCACTTGCAAGCCTGTGATGTTTCTTGAGCAGGCAAGGGGTATAATGACTTCCCCCATGGAAGGAGGCGTTGAGGGGGTGGTATCAGGAAATGACTGCAGCGTAGACCAAAAAGGCATCAATAACGTGCTTTTCAAAAATTAAAGTGTTTTGTAAAGCTTAGAGCACTACAGAAATATCAGCTATTGCTTAAATGTGGTGCTCAGAATTGAATGCAGTGCTCCTGGTGTGCTCTGACTAGGACAGAGTCCAGAGGGCTTATCACCCTTGACATCCTGGTCCTGACTTCAAGACTAAACTAACATAGCATTAGTCTTTGGGACTAGTGTGACACTCCATTGATGGATAATAGGTGCTAAACCTCCTAGATCTTCTTCCCCCCAGCACAAAAAGTATTTTCTAATCACTAATTCTATACCTTTCATCAAGGATCTCAAAGCATGTTGTAAGTACTAGGTAATCTCAACCCATTTCAGCTGTGAAATCTACAAAAGGACCAAGTATTGCCTGGATCCCTCAAAGTCCCTCACAGATATTAGGAGCACAGAATCATAGCTCTGGAACTAGAAGGGGAAGACTTACAGGCCATCTCATCTACTCCCTCATTTTACAGGTGAGGAAACTGAGGTCCAGAGAGGGAAGGGACTTGCCTGATATCACATGGCTAGTCAATGGCAGAGCTGAGATGGGAACCCAGGTTCTGTGACTCCAAATCCAAGGCTTCTTTTTTCTTGCACCAGGCTGCTTCTCCCTGGTGTTTCAGGTTCAGTGCCAGCCCCTGAAGCCTTGTAGCACCCCACATTTTAAGTTTACAGGTATATCATTAAGGCAAAATTCATGACCTCGAAGAAGATCATGAGCATGCCTGAATGGTTTGGAATCGCAGGTAAGGAATTCTCTAACTAGAAGGCAGAGGAATTAAAGCAATTATTCAAGCTCCAAAGCACCAGACCCAAGGACCAATGCCCCCAACTCAGCAAAAACCTTCCAGAACCAATAAGCCTACCTCACAATAGTAACCAGGAGGTTATAGAAAACTATTATGGCAGCAAGCCAAATCATACTTGTGCTTCCCCCCAATGCTAGGGCCCTCCTATAAGAAGATCACTCACGAGTTCCAAGCCCCTGCTCAGCACCCTCCAGTCTCTGCCCTTCCTTCAGCTTCTTGGCTTCTTCAGCATCTGCTGCTTCAGCTTCTCCTCCTCCTCAGCTTCCACTCCTCCAGTTTCTATTGCTCCAGCTTCTGCTGGTTCTGCTTCCACTGCTCCTCCTTCTCTTGCTTCTCCTTCTCCTGCCTCCTCCACATCTGCTTCTCCAAGTTCTGTTCTCTCTTTTCTTACAGTCCTTAGATGTCATCCAATGGCTAGAACATCATCTGACGGACCAGAACTTAGGTGCATACCAATGGTTCTGGTCTTAGAAACTCCCCTTAGGGCCCAGGGCATCACACCCACATTGGCTTAGCACCTAATAATTAGGAGTTTGGGGCCTACTTAGGAACCAAGATCTAATCACCCACCACCTGGAGCCCTACCTGAAGCCTATTCAAATGCCAGGTGGGGGGAAGATCTTCTCACTTACTGATTGCCTTTACATTATTAAGGTGAGCTTTTAGCACTTATTTAATCAAGTGCCTTTGAAGAGTTTGGCCTTTGTTTCTCTGGTTAAATTAGGAGTCTTTGATGACCTCTTTGCCTCAACGGAAAGCCTAGTTTAGATGGGTTTGAGTCACATATTTGTGACGTCAGAAGCTTTTAGTTCCCATGGGTGAGTCGCATGTTTGTGACTCACCTTTGACCTTGAACAAGATATATCTATATCTATATCTATATCTATATCTATATCTATATCTATATCTATATCTATATCTATATCTATATCTATATCTCCATAGGTTGACGTTCTCCCTTGGGGCTCTCGCTCACTGGAAGAGTGGCATGTGATTCTGGGCCAGCCGTTGTTAAGAGTCCCCTGGCTTGTCACTCCAGATGTTGATGCTTTCCTCGTAACTATGGATTGTGATTTGGTCCGTTTATATTGTGTTATGTTTGTAATTTGTTTGTATTTGCTCTGAAGTTCAGGTGGTGGTTTTTCCTCCTGAACTAAGCAAATGATATTTGTATATGGGAGTAAAGTAAGATTGTTAACCCCTGAACGTTGCTTTTCTTAGTAAAGCAGATCTGAGACCCTGTGCTGGCAGCTCTTGCTGCTGGTCTTGTTGGGTCTTACACCCCGAAGCAGCTGCTAGCCCAATTGTTGTTACAACAGGTTTGCTTGTTTTGGCCTGGCCCTGTGATTTCACCAATGTTGGGCACTCCTCTCTTTGCTCATGTAGGTGGGCAGTGCTCTGCAATTTAGAGGCTTAATTGCCTGGGGAACTGAAGGGTGATGTTGCTTGGCCAGTCACACAGCCAGTATATGTCAGTCAGGACTTGAACTCAGCTCTTCTTAACTCCAAACCGGCTCTCTATCCACCGTGCCAAACTATCTCTCTGGTGGACATATCCTTCGGAACAGTCTGTCAACAGATCAAACTCACTATATGCATCACCTAAATCATTGCATAATGGGTTTCAGACTGGAAGGGACTAAGCTTAGGGACCACCGAAACCAAACCCCTTTATGGACAGATGAAGAAACTGAGGTTCGACCAGGGCCATATAACTTTGAAGTGTTTTTGGTGGGAGTCCAAGGCTGGTTCTCTAGCCACTATGCCACACTTCCTCAAATCATTTTTTTCCTTCAGATCTACACCTCCTCCTTCCTTCCTTGTTTCTGTTGGTGGCACCACCATATTGCTAGTCACCCAAGCAATTCTCAGTTACCTCCAACTCCTAGGATCATAGATTAAGATCTGAAGTCATCCAGTGTAATCCCCTATTATTATCATTACTAATTCACTCATAAAGAAACTGAGGCACAGAGAGGTTATAGTGATTTGCCCAAGGTCACAATGATTCAGATTCATAGATTCAGGGCTGGAATTTGAATTCAGGTCTTTGGACTCCAAATCCACAACCTTTCCACTCTACCCCATTCTTTCTTCACCTCTCCTCCCTTCATCTTCATCTGCCCATCTTATCCATTTGCAACACCTCTGTCTCTTTAAATGTGATGGCCTCACACATCTGTTTCTTCTTTTCATTCCTGATTATTAAATTCTCACCTGGCCTATTGAAATAGCATTATAACCAATGGCTCTACCTATTAACTCTATTTTGACCCATCCCTCACGTAATCTTGGATGCAAAGTACCAGGAGCTCCTAATGCTTGGGGACTACCATCCCATAGACCCAAAATGTCAGAGCTGAAGGGACCTCCCATGTATAATCAGGAATCTTACCTCTTGTACCCCTCTGACAAAGCTCCCATTTTTACAAAGTTTGTCCTTACATCTAGCCTAAAGTTGCCACCCACTTTTTCTAACATTTTGTAATTGGCTTCAGCAAAACTGTCCTACTTGCCTCTCCAGGGACATATTCTCTGCTTTCCCTCCTCCGTGCCTTTGCTTAGGCTGTTCCTTCTGCCAGGAATACCCTTGTCATCCTTCTCACTATCTTTGCTCACTGAAATCCTCCCCATCTTCCAAGGCCTGAAGCCACTCAGTGCATGAAGCCTTTTCTGAAGCCTGCTCCTTCACTAGAAATGACCTCTTGCCTTTCCAAATTCTCATCACACTTTCTTCTTTGATGCTCTTAGCACATTTCCCTATGGATATATTCACATCTCTTCTCCTTTAGTTTGTTAGGCCTTTGAGTCTTTTGAGAGCCCATCTCATGTTTCTAGAATGTCCAGCACATACCTGGCAGCATGTATTGAATAGACTTTGGTGAATACTTTTAAGGATTGAAAGGCCTCCTAGGGGAGCCTCCTATGCACCATACTCCATGGCCTCTCATGTGGATGTGAATGCAGATGCATCTAGGTGTGTGGGTTCAATGCTTCTGTATAGCCTCAAGTGAATCATCTCAACTTCTCATTCATTCGGCATCACCAGAGCCTTCCACTCACACATCCTCCAATCCTGTCTACTCCTGATGCCTCCTGATGGTGCGGATGTGACCTTGCAGGGAGGACCTATGTCTATGTGGGTGATCAAATTCCTCATTTTACAGATGAGGAAACTGAGGCCCATACAGGTCAAGCAACTTATTGAAGACCATATAGGTAGTATTAGAGCTGAATCTCTAATTTGAACCTCTGCCCTCCATTCTGAAATCTTTTCTTATTTGGAATCATAGGGAAATGAAGTTTTCCGTGTGAGTTACTCTTCCCAATGTTTAAATTTGAACATTTTCATTTGAATCATGCTGGAAGTGGAAAGCACACCATTGGCTTCCATAATGTGCCACTAGCTAGTTTGACCTTGGGTAAGTCATTTCATTACCGTGTTACTTTGGGCATCAGTTTTTCCCTCTGTAAAGTGAGCAGTGGGATTTCATATCTCTGAGGTCCTATGTGACTGTCTCTAAGAGAATCTTGTTCTTTGCAAGGTGCCAAAGGTTAATGGAAAGATACACAGCAAGTCTATTTCAACCAATGATTTCTACCAATCAGTGGTATAATGGATTGAAAACATCAATACATCAAGCACCTGCAACCCTGTGGGTATGGGGTCATCTTCTAGCACTAATCTATTTACCACTCACTAGATAAGGCCTTAAGGAATGGTGGGAAGCTCATGGAATTCAAGTGGCTTGCCCATAGTCACAGAGTTCCTAAATGGGAGAGGTTAAATTTGAACTCATGTCTTCCTCATACTCCCAAGTCCAAGATCCTATCCACGATGCTAAGGGATCCCAGAATTTGTGGGTTGGTTGGAACCTCAATGGCCATCTGGTCCAATACATACCTGAAAAGAATCCCTACTCTAACATACCCAATAAGTGGTCACTCTCTAGTGACCACTAGAGAAGTGGATGGGATGTTCACATCCTTGAGTTCATGGATCCTTTGGAATAGGGAAATCCTGAAGTTACCAGACAGCCTAGGGACATTTTGATGGCTCCTCCCCCTCTAGCAGGATCCATCTAGATGAGAGTTCTCCTTCAAAAAAGAGAAATCTACATTGAAGTCATTTATAGAATTTTTTTTTAAACCTACTATAGAATGGTCTAGTTTAGCATCAGGTCAGCCTAGAGATTTACTCAAATCAGCCTAAGTTAGCAAACTGGTTTACTTGCTGAGGCCAGTATGTTAGCACAGCCCATATTGACTGCTTTAGATATGAGAGCTCTGAACCCTCCTCCTGGTCAATGGATTCCTTCCCTGGAAAATCAAAACCCAACCAATTGTAAAGACCCAAACCAAACCCCAACCCAAGACCACTGATACCAAGAGACGTCCACAGAGGCCTGGTGACATGTTTTGTTTTTCTTTATTAGAGACCTGTACAATATAGCAGCCTCTCTCTCATTCTCTCTAGGCAGTAATTTACACCTTTTCTCTTTCTTTTTTTCATTTTTCATTCAGAATACTGTACAGCTGACACACACAAAGAAATCCCATGGGAGGGAGAAAAACATAATACAAACTGGCATATTTAATCAAATCAAGATTGTGTGAAATAACAAGCAAGGTGAAATGTCTGTCAATGGTTTTAATTACAGTGCAAACAGTATAAATTAAGCATTGTTGGATCATCATTGGAAAACAAACTTGCTGAATGAGGTAATAGGAAAACAACCCAAAAGCACATCTCTTCATTAATTCCACACTGCTTTTTCATCATTTGTACATTGCTATTTACAGAAACAGAAACAAATAAACAAACAAAAAACAACCGTGCGTTAACATCTGCCCTGTGCTAGGCCTGAGAGAG
This sequence comes from Trichosurus vulpecula, assembly GCF_011100635.1. Taxonomy (NCBI): domain Eukaryota; kingdom Metazoa; phylum Chordata; class Mammalia; order Diprotodontia; family Phalangeridae; genus Trichosurus; species Trichosurus vulpecula. The sequence continues at coordinate 3,726,121 of NC_050579.1, forward strand.
ACCTTTCAGACTTGTTCCCCTGCCCCTTTAAGAAAAACACAAGCCGACAAGATGAGAAGTAAAGAGGGTGGTTGGATAACTAGGGAGTGCTATGAGAAGACAGCCAGGGGGTGGCTCCTGGGAAGAGAGTCAAGCGCCCAAAGGGAAACTGATGCACTGTTGGTCAGTGACCCTCAGGAGGGAATGGCTGGGTCTCTTTAAAACACACTGCCTGGCTGCACTGAATGAAGGATATTCAAAGTCAATCAGGATGCCCCCAGCATAGAATCCCTCCCTTACCTATATCCAATACTTTGTACCTCTATCAGTGGGATTGATAACGCCCCTGAAAGGATGCAGGTGATTCTTTTCCTTTGCAGGACCCCGTGCATTTCAGCTGGAGAACTGGACCAAGGAAAGGGGGATTTTCAAGGGGTGCTCATTTTCCCCAGAGAAGTGGCTTAGGGAAGGACCCCACCAATGGTCATGGACAGGTGAAAGATGTTCAACCTGCATATGCCTTTAACACAAACTGGGAGGAAGCACGGGGGACATTTTTCAAATCTGAGGAAAAATTACTTTATATAGAAGGAGACAAACAGGGCAATTTTGTTACTATCTTATATATTAACATACACTTAAAAACTCAAATTGTACGTAACAAGTTCACAGTTTCAAATATCATCCTTTTTCGTGTTCTTCCATTGATATCGAAATATTTGTGTTTATTGATGGCTAAGCTTTACTTCATACATTCCAGGTGAATTTTCCCCCTTTTGAACAGTCCTAATTTCTCAAAGTACTTTTCCCACCTACTCCACTGAATAACCCACACTATTCCTTTACCAGGGGTCTTCCTGCAATATCTCTCTCCACATAATAAAGTTTGTAATCATAGAAAACAAGTGTGTATTTGCATAAGCAATGCATGATAGATAATATTTCTAGACTGTTACCCTCTCAGAGACTTGTATTTACTCCTATGATCTCAAATGTATATCCCAAGAATGTGTCTGACACATATATGGAACTTCCAAGAATGTCAGAAGGGAAGCAGGCAACTGTGAGGTCAGAGCCCACGAGCAGCCCACATCTCACTCAGGAATTGTTATGTTCTGTGGGCCAAATGCTATTTCTGAAGATTTCTATATACAGGCATATACAAGTGGCAGGAAGATCTGAAATTGTCTTCAACCAAAACCATGATCCCTTCATTTGGTAAGAGCACCTTATCAGGATGTTCCATGATTAGCTCAACTTTGAATTTCTTATTTTTAACTGTGGATTTCAAAATAATTTTTTAGCTTTCTGTCCAAGTCTAAACAAAATCCAGTAAGAAAAGTGAAAGATCTTTCCTTGGAATATGAGCTAGATCCTGGCTTTTGGTGGCTGCTGCCATAATATTCACCTACCCCCAAAGCATTTGTGTACCAGGCACTAAGCTAGATGACTATTGGTGTTTGCTTAGGCAATCTGAATTTGTTTTAGAGAGCAGCTCAGTACAGATACAGCAAAAGAGAACTGGACTTGGAGTCAGAAGATCTGGGTTCCAGTTCTAACTCTACCACTTCTAATGGACCTTGGACAAATCAATTCACTTTCATCCAGAAAAAAAACTTGGGCAATAATATGTGCCCTGTCTACATTACTGGGTTGTGGAAGTATTGAACAAAACTATGGATCGCAGTATTTTTTAACCATAAAACCCTGTTATTGTTTTTAAGCATTATACTGTAGGCAGTGTGGCACATTGGAAAGAGCTCTGAATTTGGAATCATAAGGCTTGGGTTTCAATACAGGCTTTGCTGCTTACTCTGTGGTTTTGTCATTTCACAGCTCTTGGCCTCAGGGTGCTCATCTGTAAAGGGGGCTGAGGAAGTGGAACTAAATGATCTCTCAGGTTCCTTCCAATTCCAGATCTGTGGTCTCACAGCAAAATATTTATTTTTTCAGTGGCTTCTTCTGTGAACTTCACGAAGGCCATTCAGCACCTAGGACATCGGTGTGTTTGACGAAGTACCAATAAATAAGTTTTTATTAAAGAACCTACTATGTGCCACACACTCTGCTAGGTGTTGGAAAAACAAAGAAAAATTAAACATCTTCTGCCCTCAAGGGGTTTATATTTTATTGAAGACGCAGAAGAAATGACCTGAGATTTGGCCCTTCGCACTTCCTGGTTTACGTTTGCTCATGCATGAACATGCATGATATGGGGATATGGAGATAATATTGCTGAAATCCCCCAAATACTTTCCAAGTCAGAGTTCTTGATTCAAAAAAAGTTTATTTTTATTTTTGATCAAAAGAATTACTGTCTTATAATAACCCAGAGACTAAATTACCTCTATATTTGACCTAAAATGAAAAAGTAGATTCTCCAAGTTGGCTAGGATCCTCCCTCCCCTCCCTCCAGTTGTGGCTCTGACAAGTCTGCTCTCTACAGCATCCTGAGGAAGTAGCCATCCAGTCTCTGCTTGAGGATTCCAACTGAGGTGAGCTCACCTCTGCCTGGGGCAGTCAATTCTCCTTGTGACAATCTAAGTGCTATGACATTTCCCCTCCTAGCAGAACTTTATGTTCCTCTTTGCAACTTCCATTCAGTGGTCTCAGTTCTTCCCTCTGGGACTCAGCCAAAGTCTAATCTCTCTTGGAGGTGGTGAGGGTCTACATGTGTGAAGAGCATTGGGGTTTTCAAAGGGATGAAGGGAAAGGTCATTCCCTCTCTCTTACAGATGCTCTTGAGTCACCATGGAGGAAATCAACATACTTTCTTCTCAAACCACACAACTGGACTCATCGGTGATTATTTTTCCTCCCAGAAAAAGGGGTGAACCATGCAAGGTCTGGTCCCTTATCTTAGCTACTGGTTACTAGATCTTGCTTACCCCACTTATTTTGCAGATTGGACATTGATGCTTTTAGAGCCATGGTTTGCCCAGTGCCCTGACCAATGATGGAAACTAAGATCTGCGTATATTTCTGTGGTGGGCCATATTTATATCAGCCCCACCTAGCCTCAGTCACCATGTTCTCTCTCACTTTTCTCTTAACACAGCATGCAAATCATGCATCCTGGGCTAAAGTCACAGAATTTAGTACCTTAAAGGACAAAACAATGATGTCTAAGGGGGCTTATCTGGAAGGCTATGCTCTCTGTGTCCCAAGGTAGCACCAGCCATGGTGTGGTGTCCAAACCCCTTTGCTTCTCAGATAAGCAGTGTTGAAAAGTCATCCTTGGATTGGGTGGCCCCTAGGGGCTTTGTGGGTCACAGAAAAGGAAAGATGGGCCAAATTAGGAAATGTTGATGGTAATTTACATCCAGTATCTTGGTGAGGCTTGGCAAAGTAGGGATATTGACAAGGGAGTTGCAGAAATAGAAGCTGTATCACACAAACCAATGGAACAGACTCATGTCTTTCATGTGTTTCTCTGGGCATTTCCTCCTATTTTCAAATTTATTTTTGCATTTGTTCATAACATGCTTGGTGGGGTGGTGTGCACAGAATAGGCAAGATGGGTTCTAGAGAAAGCCAATTAAAAAGGGGCCAAGAGCAAGAATGGAGAGAGAGGTTAAAAGAGTTGGCTTGGTGGATGAGACATTTTTCCTACTATGGAAACAATTAGACCTGTGTTTTCTAATGGCTATGGAGGTAGTACTGCACCATGGGAAGATCATGGGCTTTACAATCCTCTCCAGGACCTGACTTCAAATCCCACTTCTGACACTGCCTATATCACCTCGGGCAAGCCACCTAATATCTCCCAGCCTCAGTTTCCTCAGCTGTAAAGTGAGGCAGTTGAACTAAGTGTCCTCTTGGGTCCCTTCCAACTCTAGATCTGATTGGATGATTCTTTTATCCTCAGCAGACTCCCTTTCATCCTGAATGTTCAGTGGGTCATTCCATCCTTCCTAGATAGGAATCCAGGTTTTCTGATTTTTCCTTCCATACTGCCCAAAGAAATTGGTGAATGACAATGGCAGAGGACCCTTGGAATTTTTTTTGAGTGGGAACCTTTGTAAAGGAAATGCTAACCTTTTTGTCTTTTTTTTTTTTGATCAGACCACCATCCTGAAGGCCCAGAAAAAAAAATCAATTCTCCCTCTCCCCAATATTCCGACCCTTCTCAAATGGAGACAGACTCCCTCTGTGGAATATAATGTAACAAATTACCAAATTACTTATGAGCCAGGAATGAATTTTTTACTGGCCAGAGCTCATTACACTTGCTCTCCCCACCCCCTCCAAGCCCAGGAATCTTTATCAGTGGTCTAGTGGTCTATATTGTCACACCCTTCTGGAATACATAAACGTTGATGTGAACTTACTGGGAGACAGGAGACTAGCTCTGTTCATAGATAGGCTGAAGATTCATTAAGTCACCACTCCACTCATCTTCCCGGGCTGCTCATCTCTGGGAGCATCAGGGCAGGGAGGGAAAGGGTGAGGTGGTGGGGGGAAGCTATGCATCCCAAGATCTGAGATCCTCTCCAATCAAGGGGACCCGGGCATTGAAACAAAGACGGCAAGGTGTGTGTGTCAGATCTCTTAGTAGGGAATCCTGTTTCCAGCAACCTTCTTTTACTTTTCTCTGGACCTGACTAGATCTGTAGTAAACACTCATTCATTTTAGCAACCATTCAGCCTAATGATGAGACTTATTGAAGGGAGGAAGGAAGGTCTGCTTGGAGAAAAAATCCCAGCAATTGCCCTTCTGTGGGGGATGATGGCATCGTTCGGCTATCTTTTTTGTCTCCTGCTTTTTTGGTTGTCCCTTTTGAGTCATTTTTATTAAAACAAAACCCAAAAACCCCAAAATTGTTTTGTGTCATCCACCAGTTCTTACATGGCTCATATTAGCCATGGAAAGAAATGTTTTAAACTTTATCCTTTGCCCCCTACCAACTGCCATCGCTAGGACAGGCCTCTCTCCAACATTCAAATAGGAGGCTGGCCTTTGGGAACAAGGAAGGTGCTTCTATTTTTGCTAACAGCACAAAAGCAGGCTCACAAACAAGACCCCCATTTAGGGTCCCCTTCCCCTCCCCCCCCAAGCTCCTCCTCCTTTCGAAACCTCTTGTTGCCAAAACTTGGGCTCAGGAGAGCGGACTTCCTCCTGGAGCATCAACAACACGTTAAGAGGAGCAGAAGCAGAGGCCATGCACTTCCTGCTCTGGGGAGACAGACTAACTGATGGCTTTCTGTGATGGGAGGCAGGAAAGGGAGAAAGAAAAGAGGGGAAGAAGGCAGGGAGGCAGGGAGCAGACAGAGACCGAGACAAAAACAGGTACACGGGAATGAAATCTGTATCTCAACGCTAAAGGAGAGGCAGGAAATTTGGGTAGCATTCTGAGCATCACACTGGGGACCCTGTCCCTCCTCCCATTCTTAGACACTGACATTCCAGAGAGTTTTAATTCTGAGGGGAAATTGATTTTGAACATTTTGTTCATTTTAGCAAAGGAGGAGAAAAAATTTTAAAAAACCAAACCAAAAACCAAACCTCCCAAGCCATGTGAAACATAGATGACATATGTGAAAAACTTGGTTTTTTGAATTATTTGGCTGGGTGGGGTTGGAAACTGTCTAGAGTTTTCTAATTCAGGCCAGATTTCCCCCTTTAAGGTCCCAGACCCTTCTCTCTCCACCTTGCTACTCCCAAGGGCCTCTTAAGAATGCCTGCTCCTCTACCTCAGGAACAATCCTGGTTGTTTTGCCATGTCTGAAGTTTGGTGGGAGTCAGGAATGGCTCAACGTAGCAATAACCGAATAGCAAAATATCTATCAACAGGGTGGCTAGCGATGAGCGTTCAGGTTCGGACAGGTCTGTCTTGCCCCGAGAACAGCCAGAGAGGGAGTTGAGAAGGGACGCTATTCATGGCCCTCCTTTCCCAAGCATTTGGGTTTCATCAGACAAGCCTACTCTTCCCCTAGGACATAGCCCTTTGTCTCCGTTGGCAAAAGTGTTACATCTAAATTGTTTCCACAGTTTGAAAACCACCCTCCCCTCTCCTTTGCTTTGTAACAAGATTCAGTATCACCTTTTAAAAATAAATAAAATGGGCCACCATCTCATTCCAAAACGTTCTTTAAGAATATACAAAAATAGATGGGAAGTGCCTGCTGCTGGGACCCTTTCTGTGTCAATGACCCGTAACCCTCCCATCCCTTCAAGTTGCCCCATGATGTGTTCACATGTAAGTCAATTTCCAAATCAGTGGAGGTGCCATCCATCTGTACAAAAATCAATGCATCTTTGTGAACTTTTTTTTTATTCAAATAGATTTTACACTCATCTAAAGACACAATACAAAAATCTGTATAACTTAGGCAACACAGCATGAGAAGGACCCCTGAATTTGACACACCCACCTTGGCCAAAGGACAGAAAAAAAAAAAAACCTCCCTCTCTCTCTCTCCCTTTCTCTCTCTCTCTCTCTCTCTCTCTCCTTCTCTCTCTCTCTCTCTCTCTCTCTCTCCCTCTCTCTCTCTCTCTCTCTCTCTCTCTCTCTCTCTCGGCTGGAAAGAAAAAAATCGCTGTGGACTCATTTATTGGGTTGACTAAACGTACTTGAAATGTGATTGTTAGCAGGGTTCACAATTTCCTTTCTGGATTTCATCCTTACTCTTATTTATTTTTTCCCATTTTGTTGTTAACACCAAGGAGACTGCAGTCAAATAATACTCGGCAACTGCTTTTCTCTCTTTGGGCTGAAAAATTAAACAGATCCTAAATTATGACAGTGAATTTAGAAAGGAGGACTCCAAGGGCTCCGAAGAACATGTCTGAGATAATATGATGCTCGGAAGAATATTGCAATCACATCCAGGCAATCACCGATGCGTGCCGAGTAACTACCTTCTCAGCTAATATGCTTTTTTCTCCGTGATGACTAATCATGTCCTATTAAACAGCGGTAATGCTGGAAGAGCTCAACTATACAAGTGTAATGAAGCCAGTATTCTCCCTGGACAGATTAGCTACAACTGATTTGACACACACCATCATAGGGGCTTCAAACCTGACAAACTCTGTGCTTGCTTCTGATTTATGTCGTCAAGCTCCTCGGCAAAGAGAATGAAATCCAGGGGTTCCGTTTGGGAGTGGGGAAAAGTACTGATGTGCTTAACTGGCAGTTAAAGAAAGTTCCCGTTCCTTCTTTCTTCTGCCTCCTCTTCCTCCCTCCCTCCTCCCTCCCTCCCTCTCCCACCCTCTTCCCCATCACTTGCCGAGACAGTCTGCGGACAACCCGGAAAATGGTCGGTCCCATGCCGTGTGTTAAGCGTGATCAAAGGACCAGGGCCACGCTGATTTTTTTTTCTCCCTCTTTCTGTGTTCATCATTAAGATCTTTAAGGAGGATCGTTCATTCTGTGGTCCTCTTTCCTCCTCCTCTTCCACCACTGTTCTCCTCATGGTTGTCCAGATTTCCCATTTTTGGGTGGTGGGTGGGGTAGGATGGATAGGTGGTCGGGGTGGAGGTGCGGTGGTCAGGGAGGAAGGCCGCCATCCCTGGGGAAGGTGGGAGGTGGCCCTCACGACACTCACAGGTTGTAACTTTGAGGAGGAAGGGCGCAAGGAGGGCTGCTGTCTTGGGTGCCGGCAAGGCCGCGCTCACAGCTCAGAGGATGGTGGGCATCCGGCCACCGCTGTTGTTACGGTTGTGGTTTTTCCGGGCCAGGTTGGGAGTAGCCATGAGGGCGAAGCGCTCGTCGGGGCAGCCGTACTGCAGGAGAATGTCAATGCACTCTTGGCTCGGGGCTTGCCTGGCGTACGCCAGCGCCGTGTTTCCATGGGCATCTCGAGCCATGACGTCTACGCCATACTGCAGAGACAAGAAATTCCATTTTAAAGGCTAGGGAGGTGGGCAGGGGGTGGAGGGACTTGTTCCTTCATTCATGAAGCTGAATCAGGGTGGACATTAAAAACCAAACAAACCACATTTTGATAACTGCATTTCTGTACGGCTTCTTTTTAAATTCTCTCTGATTTCATTTTATTTAAAAGCATTACTCTGAGAAAGGTTCCAAGGCTTCACTAGAGGTCTGCTTAAGAGATCCGCCACACATTCGCACATGCGCATGCGCACACACACGTTTCATGCCCCTCCCCCCTCCCCCCCAGCTGGATCTGGAGCTAGAAGGAACCTCAGAGTTGGGCTAATTCAAATTCAATCCCTTCATTTTCCAGATGAAGAAACTCTAGCCGCGAGAGGGTATGTCAATGGCAGGGAGAAAAGCCTTCCAGCGTGCAGGGGATGGGAAAGCTTCAGGGATAAGGGGACTGAAAGCTCTTCCTTAGACTGGAAGCTCCTTGAGGGCAGGGGCCATTTTTGCCTTGCTGTGTATCCCCAGCACTCAGTAGGTACTTAATGAATGCTTGTTTCATTTTGGTCTTCCTATCCCAGGGCTGTTTTAAAGTAAGTTCTTCATTAGGGTTTATGGAATTGAATATGAAATCAAGGGGAAAACATGTCAGGAAATGCCAGAACCCCTAGCCTTCAGGACCTGGACAGTTGGACCACATCCCCACATTCTTTCAATATCTTTATGTATCTGAAAAAAAGACAAAAGCAAATATGATGGATGAGCCAATGACAGCTTCAGGTCAACAATTTCCATTCTGATTTCTGACTTTTCATCTCAACTTAATTTATCCTATTTTTTAAAAATGTGATTTTTCTTGGAGGAGTCTAAGGACCGTTAGAAAACTCCCTGGTCAAATGTAGACTGGCACCTGGAATACTGAAAAGCAAGTGACTTGCCCAAGGCTACACAGCCAGTGTGGGTCAGAGGAGGGACCTGAACCCAGGTCTTTGGAACTCCGCCACTGGTGGTTGGCGTCAGATAGCATGACCTCCAAGATCTCTTTCAGATCTAAATCTATGATCCTTGACAATTAGTCACTTAGCATTTCCCAGACTCAGTTCCCTCATCTGTAAAATGAGAGGTTGGTAGAGATGAGTTCCTAGGCCAATTCTATTCTAACTCGAGGACCTTATGATGGGAGAAGAATCCCCCAACAACAACATCGATGACAGGGGGGCATGTGGCCCCTCCTCGAGGCTCTTCCAGGCTGGCATCACAGGTCACCGTGTACCTCTCTGACTTCCTTTCTCTTGGACTGTGGATATCTGTGGCTTGTCCTCACCTCCCGGAGGCAGAGTGTTACAAGGACAGGAACACACACACATCTCATTCGATCTCTCCATCACCTAACATGGCGGCGCATGCACACTTAATAAAAGTTCATTATGTTGAACGTTATGGAACACCTCCAAGCACAATGAAGAAACGAACTGGGTAATTCTTGCTGGGCATCCCACTGGGTAGAACCAGCCCACCATAGACAGTGCTAGGTGCCTCATGTAAGTGAATGAGCATATCTTTCATCCCATTAGTACTTTTGGCCAATGCATTAAAATGGATTTTACCAAAGCCTTTCCTTAAGTGAACCCAAATCAGAAAGTTAGTAAAGTAGGAGCCTTAGGAAAAAAAAAGTCTTGGGGGCTCAATTGCCACCATTTAAGAATCTGCATTCTAGGAACGAGAAGGGAAAGACCCTTTGATCCTGGAGAAATGAATTTGTTGTTCATGGTTTTTTGTTTTTTGTTTTTTTTGTTTTTTTTTTTTTGTGAGGCAAAAAGGGAGGAAGGAATATTTTTCTTAGAAAGAGAAGAATAGCAAAAAACCAGCCTGCGATTTGGGCAGGATCTTTGACCTGAAGTCAAGCGTAGAAAGATTTAGTCTGAGAAAGATCAAGTTTTCTGAAGACTGTTAGCAAACAGGGCTCCCAGGAAAACAGCTTTGGGATGTTTACCTATGGGATGCCTCAGTGGAGACACTTCTTTCCTTTCAGATTCTCACACACCCACCGCCATTTTAAGGTCAGAGCAATACTTTGATTCCAAACCAACCCTACTCAATCCAACCCAACCCAGTCCACTCCAATAAGCATTTATTAATCATCCACTATTCTAGGCACCAGAGATACAAAGAACAAAAGGAAAAATAGCCTTGACCTCAAGGCCCTTACATTTTACTAGCAGAGAATACAACATATACAGATAACTTATCTGTGTTCATATCAGGCCCCTCCCCATAGTAGAATGTAAGCGACCGGAGGGCACATGCTTTGCTTCTGCCTTTGTAGGCATATGATAGTGTGAATTGGATGAAATGAATGAATTCAGTGTATACACGATAATTGGAAGAGACAGAGAGAGCATGCTGAGAGAAGGAAGGTGGACCTCCTGCAGGAGGTGGTGTGTGAGCCGGAGTCTGGCCCCAGGCACAGGAAAGCCTGGGGATATTTCCCAAACACCACTAACAACAACGTCGCTAGGGAGTGGCTGGATGGAGCAGTGGGTCCTGGGCACATCTCTGACCCCTCTGAGTCTTTGTCCCTCATCAGCAAAACTGGGATGATATTACTTGTGTGATCAATATTAAGAGGTTGCTGTGAAAAAGGTATCCGGTCAATCTTAACATGTCAGAGACTCCACGCCAGGCGGTACGCAGACATTCTCCTGTGGCAGGGTATTAGTATGTAAAGGATGGAGATCATAGGACTGACTGCATATTTCATGCAATTGGAGGTTCAGAGTTGGAAGGAAGGTTAGATCACCTAGTGTAACCCGCTAATTTTACAGATGAGAAAACTGAGGACCACAGAGAGGACGTGACCCTCTCAGAGCCACATAGGTGAAACGTGATAGATCAGTGCATGAAGAAGCAAGGAGAGAGCCTGGAAATGTTTCCCGAGCTGGGAGGACCTTATGTGCTATGGGTTCCCCCCAACCTACAGGAAAAGACCAGCCGAGTGGCTGGATTCCTCCTCCCCCCCAGTCTGGAAACTTACCCAGATCAAGAGCTGTACCAGAACCACATTCCCCTTCCGACAGGCCAGGTGCAGAGCTGTGCGTCCATCGCCCTCCCCACAGGTCTCATTCACTTCTTCCCGTGACCCATGGGCCAGGAGCAGGATGACAGTCCGCAAGTCTTCATCTGCTGTGGCTCTCAGCAGGTGCTGGCCCAGAGAGAGGTCCATACATGGGAGAGGAGCCAGGAAGAGCTTCTGCTCATACTTAGCTCGTATCCACCGCTCCTTTTCTTCCCTGGAAGAGCAGTTGGTAAGATACCAGATTCTGGGTTAGCACACATAAGAAAAGGTTAAGAAAGCTCCCTCCCCCGAACCCCCAAGAGTTTGGAGGGAGGTAAAACATTAAGTATCAGGAGAGATATTTCTTTAGTTTTTATATTAATGAATGAACGAAAAACCATTTGATGCTCAGAAGGTGACCCACACAAGCAGTGTTGGTACTAGCCTGATAAGTTTCATATGTTGTTAAAAACCAAAGCTCTATAAATGTAACGGAGAGTCACAGTTTCTTATACAATCCTCTTTTTCTGTTCTTCTTTGCACATGAAGATAAAAAGCTGGCTTCAGAGCCTGGAAGACTTGGGTTTTGAGTTCCTTCACCTCTCAATGTTCCAGGCAATGCTCCTAAAACTGATGAGGAAGTACCAGGGTGCACTGGGAGAAGGTGTTCCTCACCTGAGAGCTCCCTATACCAGTGAAATCGAGGATCAGGTTTCTATTGTTTGTTGATGTTTATCAAATTCATTTAAAAAAAGGAAAAAGCATTTATTAAGCACCTGCTATATGCCAGTTAGTGTGCTCAGTGCAGGTCATATACAAAAAGAGACACGTACAAAAGAGACAGTCTCTGCCCTCAAGAAGCTCAAACTCTAATAAAGAAACACATTGCTTCCCAGTCCAGATTGCCCATGAAACTCTTCACGCAGAGGAAATTGTTCCCAGTACCCTCCAACTCCATCTGTCCTTCCCAGGGCAACCCGAGAGAGGGTGTGGCCAGGGAAGTCAATTGGTTGGATTGTTCCTTCTTTTAGAAGCTTCTCCCTGTGCCGGGGTGGCCTTGGGGAGGCCTTGGGGAGGCCCTAGCGTGTTTCAGGCAGGCTAAGGCAGGTTCCCTGAATCTGCTACCATTTCCCCAGGATTTGTGGCTGTCCATCTTTGGACCCAAAATGATAGTTCCTGTAAGTGGCAATGATGTTCCAAATCAGGACTGAAGTGTTCTCAATATAAATTCAGGGGAAATCGAGGGCGTCCTATTCATCATTTTATGCCTGCCAAGAACAATCTTATATCAACTTCTCTCCACTCTGTTCAGTGAACATATTAAGCCCTTATGGTATGTAATTCAATCCAATTTGAAACAGGGATACAAAAAAAATCAGTATCTGCCCTCAGGAAGATCGAATTCTACTGGGGAGTGTGTGGGGGGTAATCTAATGTGTACAGATAGGATAACACAGAGCAGTGAAGTCTAGGAGGGTACCCAGAAAAGTCTGGTACCCTAGACCTGAGGAAGGAGGAAGGAGGAGGAGAACAGCGTGGTACACTAGAAAGAGGTTTTAGAGCTAGAGGACCTGGGTTCAAATTTCAACCCTGCCACTTAGTAGCTATGTGATGTTGGGTCTCCGGTCCTCAGTTTCCTCATCTGTAAAGAGAGGGCTGGGTGGCACGGCCTCTACGGCCTTTGAGCAGTTACCTTCTTTAAGTTTCAATTTTTTCATCTGAAGATGGAAAAATGAGTGGGGGAAGGGGACTAGGTGACCTTTAGCATCTTGCCTAGCTTGAAATTGATGATGCTAGCTAGGGTCCTCAGCTCCAAAGTCACATCAACTCTAGGATTCCCTGATTCTGTGTCTCTCTCCTCCATCTTAGGCAGCAGCAAAAAGGCCTCCCACAGGAGGTGAGATCTCCATGATTTGCTAACGACAGAGCAAGATTCCTGAGGGGCAACTTTCTTGGGATTATAGACAACTGCACAGGGAATCCTGGTATGGGGGTGTAGGCTGTAGGGCCTTAAAATGCTGGTGACCTTGCTAAGGAAAAATGTTTGGAGAAGACAATCTGGGCTGAAGCATTCAGAAAAGACCAGAGAGCAGCAAGACTCAGTGCTGGGTGTCCGAGTCCCCTGGGCTAAGCTTTGGAAAAGGGGAAGGGCCATCTGAGCTCGAAATGACCACCCAGAAAATACAGGGATCACAGGTTTACTGCTGGAAGAAACCCTGTACCTTATCTAGCCCACCTATCTCATTTTACAGATTGGGAAAGGGGCTAAGAAAAGGCTGGTGACTTGGTACCAGGTCACCCCCATAGGAAGCGGGAGAGCTGGTCCTCTGCTGTCTCTCTTGGGATAATACACTTTCTATTCCACACTGAGTAATTCTGTTCATTTTGGTTCCTCAAAGGAGGGGGCAGGGAAGAAAGCCTGACTTCAAACAGAAAAGCTCACTCTTCTGAACGGAACTCTACAGTATCACTCTCTAGACAAAGAACGTCAGCATTTTTCAAAGAACAGGGTTGGCCTTTTCAAGTTGCCCTTCAAATTGGAAACCTATAAGAACAGTGTCTAGCAAAGTCCACCACCTCCCTCACCCCCAGCAATTAGGAATTCAACAACTATTTCATGATGATGATGACAAGAAAGAAAAAAAATCCTTATATTTAAAAGACATGGCAGCAACTACTTCTATCGGGAATTGGGATAGCACACTAAATTCTGAGGGCTCTCTGTCCTCACATTTGGGATTTCAGCATGGTTATCAGTGTGTCCAAAGAAGGACCCTAGGAAGAAAACTCATTACCCAGTCCATTTTCTGCCTGGAGTCCCCAAAGAAAGAGACTGTTTACACCTTCCAACCCTGTTGACATTACTCCTGGTAATCTAGTGTCAGGTTAGCCCTAATCTGTTTTTAAATACTTAGGCAAACAAATTCTTCCCCAGTAAATGTGGATTAGTTTTGCATCACTTCCTGGTCCAAGTGGAGTGACCTCAGATTCACCCCTGTGACTCCTTTCATCCCAAGATTTCTAGGACAAGCATTTCCCTGTAGCTGAGCAGGACATCCCTCATTATCCCCCATGCGGATGGACAGCCGAGTCAAAATTCCCGCTGAACAAGAAACACAATGCCAGAGTATAGGAAGACAATGCCTTGATGCGTGTGTGTGTGTGTGTGTGGGGGGGGGGGAGCTGTGTGGGGTTGTGTAGGGGGAGAGGGGTAAAATCAAACCAAGGTCTGCTATTTTTTTAATCATCATTTCAAACACAGTAGCCTGAAAAGCTTCTTAACTAACAGTCTTGTCTGAAACCGGTCCCCAAAGAAGACAATGGCAAAGTTTACACGAAGGATCTTGGAGGAAAAGAGCAAAGGTGAAATTGACCAAGAGCGGAGAAATGAAATTGACATGGGGATGTTTAAAGCCGAGCGCCATTTGTCTTTCTCCGTGGGCACCGTTTCCCTGAACAATTTAATATCCTTCCAGTTGCTTTTTAATAGTCGTTGCAAAATCATCACAAGTGATAAAGCCAGAACTTATCGCAGGGTTATAACGCTCTCTGCAGTGATGGAATTTTCTCTTTCTATTTCCAAGTCCCTTAGCAAGACAGCAATTATAATTACGTAGCACTGCTCTTCTCTTTCCATACATCAACATGTCCACAGTGAACATGAGCTCTTGATGTGTTTTAGATGTGGCCGCTGGTGCTCAGTTCTTCCCTTCCCTTCAATCCACCAACCCACCCAAACACAGAACAGTAATGACCCACCCGCACGGTTAAGTAGGCTGCAGCTTAACTTCCTTTTCTTGACTGGGAACTCTGCTCACTTGGTTGAATGGAAGCCTGGGTTTGAATTCAGGCTCCTCTACTTATTGGATGTGGGTGACCTTGGGCAAAATCGCTTCACCTCCCTCTTTAAAATGAGAGGGATGGACTACATGCCTTCTAAAGCCCCCCAGAGACCAATAACTTCCTTTCATATTTGAGGAAACGGAGGCTCAGAGAGCTATGGTGAAGTAGAGTCAGAGACCCTGTGTCCAAATCCTGCCCCTGACACAGAGTGGGTGTGTGACCATGGAAAGTCACTCGGCTCCCTTGGGCCTCCGTTTCCTCTCCTGTAAAATGAGCAGTCTTTGAGGTCCCTTCTAACTCTAGATCATAAGTGACCCATCTATATGACCTTGGACAAATCGCAACCTCTCTGGGCCTCAGTTCCCCCATTTGGACTAGGTGCTCTCCAGATTCTAGGGTCATAGATTTAGAGCATCTTAGAGACCACTGACTCCAACTACCTCCTTTCACATGAGGAAAGTGAGGCACAGAAAAGGTTAAACAACTTGTCTAAGGTGACATCTACTAAGTGTCTGAGATAGGATTTTAACCCAGTTTTCCTAAGTCCAAGCCCAAGACTCTGCCCAACATTTAATGGTGTCTCTGGGTCTCTCGTCTTAGGTCCACGTCTTTCTAGGGTCTTCATCTGTAAAATGAGGGGGTGGGACTCGGTCAGCTACATCCATGACATTGGGCACATCCCTCATCTCTCTGGGCTTTGGTTCCTCCAGATGAAGAGGTAGGGTCTGGGAAGAGAGGACCCGTAGGGTCTCCAATAGCTTGAGATTTCTGGTCTGAAAGTGCTTTTGGCCAAGGGTGTCTTTCTGAGCAGCATCTTTCCACACCACAAGTTTACAAAGAAGACAGAAAAGAGGCCAAAGGACCCTGTGTGCATCTCCTTTGTCCTTCTTGGCCTGGCAACAATATCCTGCCTATGGCTTTGCGCACAAGCTGTGGCCTCCTTTATGTCCAAGGTAACCACGAGGGGGTGGCTCGGAGGAAATCGAAGCTCTAAATCAACACTTCTCTTTCATTCACCATTCAGCCATGTTTCTGTCATTTTCAGAGGGAGGGGGTGGGAGCAGAGGGTTAAGTAGAACTATGGAGTTTCCAGGAGATGGGAGGTGCCTCTGTCTAAATCAGGAGCCAAGCCAAATACGGGAGGCCCCAGCCTGGGCAAGACTCAGACAAGGGAGTTTCATGCTTCAAGGGCCTTCAGTGCCCTCTCCCTCTATTCACCTTCCTGGGGCCTCAGTTCCTTCATCTGAACTGGATGATGCCTAAAATGGTATATTTCAGTTCAAAAAGTATTATAATGCTGCGATCCGGGGCCTTGGAGCTTTGCTCCAAGGAAGGAGAAGAAATTCCAACCTCCTCGAAATTTTGGTTGTACAAAGCAAAAAACTGGGTAGAAATCACATAATTGGAAACTGAGTCAATTTCTTCCATCCTTCCTTCTCTTTCTTTCCTCTTTTCTTTCCTTCTCCCTCTTTCAGTGGAGCAGAATATCTGTTTTTAAGGATGTTGGACAGATCACAGATTTAGAATACTTCCCACTGCACCACGATGCCTCCCTAAGTTCCTCATTAATAGAAATTGATGCCCAGAGGCATGATGGGCCTTGTCCAGAGTCACCCACTGGTCCACTGTCTGAGGCAGAATTTGAATCCGTGTCTTCTTGACCCCCAAGACCAGCCGCTCTGTCATCATTTGGAAGGGGGTGGCCCCTGGCCGGAGCAGCTTGTTTCTGGATCGTGGCGGCCCCTGATGAACGCACATTCGGGATAGGATCTCTCTTTTTTCACCAGAATGTCTAGTCTATCCCCTCCCTTCCCAAACACTCACCAACAGTGTTCACAGAGATTTCTGGCCTGAAGACATTCCTCTAGTATGGCCTCCATTAACTTATAATAATTAATAATAATAATAATGGTGATAAAGATGATGATGATGATGATGACAGCACACATCTATACAGCATTTACTATGTGCCAGGCAATATGCTCACCACTTTACCTTTATTATGTCATTTGATCTCTAAAACAACGCTGCGATTATCTCTATTCACAAGTAAGGAAACTAAGGTAGACAGAGGTTAAGTGACTTGTCCAGGGTCACACAGCTACTAAGTATCAAAGGCAGGATTTGAATTCAGGTCTTTCTCACGCCAGGTCCAGGGCTCTATCCACTGCCCTGGCTTCTAACCTTGTCCTTTCAACTTCTATGTGGATGGCTAATACCAAAGACAAAAGTTTCTCTCTCTCTCTCTCTCTCTCTCTCTCTCTCTCTCTCTCTCTCTCTCTCTCTCTCTTTTGGCTAAATCTGTTTACCCTAGAAATCGTGCCTCAGACATAAATACTATAATTGTTGCCCCGATGGCCCAATTTGACTTCAGGGATCCCCAGCTTGTCTTGGTTGAGCCTTCCATGTTCCCAGAGGAAGGCCAGCCCAAGAGCAGAGTTGTCAGCAGTAGATCACCTCCCCTCGTTCCAATCCCCTGAAGGACCACTGCTCACATCCCCCGTTAGCTAATGAGCTAAAAAATGAATTATTGGAGCGGTCAGCGAGGAGCAGAAAGAGGAGGCTCAGTGCTTCATTTCAGCCCTGTGCTGACATACCTTTAAATAAATCAGCTGAATAAGAGGCAGCGGAAATGAGAGTGAGTGCCACTAATCAGGGGGAAGATGCAGAGCCGTTCCCTAAAAATCAAAGGCCAAGGCACAACTGAAGGAGCGCTGCTAAATATTTTGTCTCTTCTTTGCAAATAACATCCCACTCAGAGTCAACATCTTCTTTTGTTCCAGGGAAAAGGCCCTCAAGACTGAGCTTATGGGACAGCAGTATGTTTACTGGGATGGCCAAATGCATCAATAGGTTGGTTTTTTTTTTTTTCTGGCAGCTGGAGGATGGGTGAAAACCCCATGGATAAAGCACACATAATTTGGTGTGGGAGTTGGGTGGTGGGAGCTTCTGGAATGTCTGATCCAAGAGTCTTGGGTTCTAGGCTTTCTGCAATGCTTGACCTTGCTGCTAATGTCATCCTCTGTACCCACGTTCCCAACAAAAAAAAAAGATGAGCCCCACTGAAATTTTTTATTCAAAACTAGTAGGTTTAGTGCCTGCCAAGATGGAATCAGGGCAAGCTAGTGGCTCAAAAGTGAATAATCCTCGGCTAAAAGAGATGAACAATAAACTTGATGAGGTGTTATTTTCAGTTAATGTAAGCATTTATTTCTCCCAGCCAATGACAAGGAGAATAAGAGGAACGGTTATTATTGATAATCACTGATGAGAAAACCTGAGGTCTGGTGGAGAGCTCGGAGGATATTGTCACATGGGACTCAGATCCCAGGAGGATGAAGGCCCTGACAGAGGGGAGAGGAAGCAGGATTTCAGAGCGTTCTTATTTTGTGCTAGACCTCTAGACCTCTGTAACAGAAGCAGCTTCAGAACCACTTTGGGCTCCAAACTCCCTGACCTATGACCACCCTCGTGCTGAGGGCTAAAATACTCAAGATGGGAACTCAATCAACCAGTAAGCATTTCTTAAGCAGCCCCAGTGGTATAAATGGGATACAAAGGCAAAAAGGAAACAATCCTTGCCCTCAGGAACCTCAAGAGTCTAGTGCGAGCTAAAACATGTTCACAGATAAGTAAAGAGAGCATGGATGCAAAATAAAGGGTAATAATGGGGATGTTAAAAACTGGGGAAATTAGGAAAGGTATTCCAAGCATGAGGGACTGTATGGGCAAATACAGGGAGGTGGGAAATGGAACATCATGTATAAAGAATAAGATGGAGGCCAGTTTGGCTGGAGTGTTGAATGTGTGATGGGGAGTTAGAGGGAACTAACATGGTCAGTCCTAGGCTCTAATAAATGCCCCCATTTTCAAAAGAGGGTAAAGGGCCAGTTTTGGAATCTAGAGAAAGAATTTTTTCCTCTTTTTTGACAGCTTTGCCAGATTGGATTAAGTTTTTGGAATCCACAGATGGATTCTGCCCCCTCCTCTCTCCTGCCCTTTTTGGAAAGGTTTAGCTGATTGTTAGACTCAAGTCATCCTCATCCGGAAGAAAGGGCTTTGTAGTAAGCAAGACAAGACATAGACATGAGCTGTCCTCAGGATCCTCATTCAGATTTCATTAAATCACCGGCCAGTGCCCATCAGGGTGTCTCTGTGGATGAGCCATGATGAACTCAGAGCTGCAGGACTCAGGCGGGAAGACCAGCTTTGTCCCTTAAGTACCTATTGGACAAGACACGGAGCTCTCTGGGCCCCATAAAGGGATTGGATCAGCTGATCTCCCAGGTCCTTCCCGGAAGCTAAGAATCATGATTCTAATAAGAGACGCGGGTCCCCCTCCCCTGGCCTGATCCATTCTCCATCAGGAGTCTTCTCTCCTGTACACAACTCCACCTCCCTTAAATCCGATTCACACGGCAAGTCAAGACGCCATCGGCGACATCACTGATCCTCTTGATAAAATGAAGGCAGAACGACAACTGTCCATATGGGAAGACCGGTAGAAACCCAAACTCAGAGGCAACAGGACGATTTACACAATGATTATGGTAACAAATGGAAACAGCTCTTCTCAAAAGTAGCTGAACCCAGATTTGCTGCAACATCCCTTTTTCTTTTTGGTAGAGAGGTGGGGGCCTATGTGGGCCACATGTGGCATGCACCATCAGATGTTGTAGTTCCTGTTGGTTTTATTTAACTGTTTTCTTTTGAGACAAGGTGGTGTCACATGGTGGAAGTGGGGCATACGATGAGATCAAGTTTGAAAAAACCACTTTGTTTAGCCTTGTGAAATTTTCCTCAGTGTCAGCCAAATGTTTTATTGTTTGGAATACAGCTTTTGTCATTTTTCATATTCACTATTTCTTCCCTCTGAGCTCTGTGTCAGTTTGATAAGCAGCCTCCTAAGAGTTCATCTAAGTCATTGATAAAAATACTGGACAGGATAATCCCAAGGACAGAGTCCTCCACTGCTCCATGAGAAACTTCCCTCCAGGATGGCAGAGCACCATTAATCACTGCTCCACACTCTTTGGGTTTGCCTGCTCAACTAGCTATAAATCCTTCCGACTCTGTCATCTCGCCCACATTTCAATGTCTTGTCCCCAAAGATATGGGAGTCTTTGCCACACGCTTTGCTAAAATCAAGATACAGTATGTCTCCCGGATTCCTCTGACCTAACAAACCAGTAACTCTTAAAAAAAAGAAATTAATTTAGCTGGCACTCTTTCTGCTAAGTGAACCCATACTGGTTCCTGGTGAGTGACATTTTTTTTTTCCCGCTAAGAGCTTACAAATTATGTGCTTTAAAAATTCCCATTCTAGAATTTTAATGGTGGTCAATGCAAAATATATCATGCTTATTCAGTCAACTCTAGGGGTTCCTTATTGCTTCTAGGATCAAATCTCAAATCTTCTGTTTGGCTTTTCAAGCCTCATAGCCTGGCCCCTCTCTCCTTTTCCATTCTTCTCGCGCCTGATCGCCCTCTCTACACTCTTTGGACTAGGGACACTGGCCCCTTTTTGTTTCCTGCCCATTTCCCGACTCAGGCCATTTTTATTGGTTGTCCCTCAGGGCTTCCCTCAAGCACCAGCTAAAATTCCGTCTTCTGACATAAGTCCCTTCCGGTCCTTCTTCATGTTGCGCCTTCTCATCGAGGTCACCTCCACTTCATGCTGTGTATGTCTTATCTGTACTGAGCCACTGGCACGTCGTCTCCCCCATTGGCTTGAGAGCGGAGCTTGTTTCCGCCTTTCTTTGTTTCATCCCCTGTGCCTGGCACCTAGTGGGAGCTTGACTTCATCTTCTCTATTAGGTCTGTTTCATCTCAATCGATCGAAGAGCTTTTATGAAGTGCCTACTATGTGCTAGGCACTGACCAAAGCAGACCCTTGCACTGCTCAGTCCCACCGAGGAGGAGCGCCTTTTCATCTTCTTGGATTAAAGTTTTGAGCTCGCTTTCCACAGTAATAGTGACTATTTTCTAATCACCTGCTTGGAGCAACGGAGGCAGGTAACCAGGGAAGGAGGAGGAGTGGAAGGGACTTCATAAAACTGAGAGGGTTTTCACCAATCTTCCCCACTGTAACATGCACACCAGGGCTCTGGGGTCTGCAGAGAGCACTCCCACTACTATCTCACTACTTCACAATAACTGCTAAGTTCTTGTTAACCCCATTTACAGATGAGCAAACAGAGACTCAGTCAGAAAACACCTCAGCAGCCTCCGAGTCCAACTTCCTCATTTTATTTTATTCTTAGTATTTTTCCAACCTCCTCATTTAACCAAGGAGCCTGAGGGAAGTTGAGTGACTTGCCTAAGGTTACAGAGGTTATATCAAGGACAGAATTTGAACACAGGTCTCTAAGATCCCAAGCCTAGTGCTTTAGGTGCTGGGGATACAATGGACATTCCTTTGTCCTGGCTTGGAAAAAAAGTGTGATTCTTTCCCTTCGCCCCAGGTTAGTTTTCTGTCTTTTCATGCAGTGGCCAGGATACGTGAAAAGTCTGTGGCAAGTGGAGGGATCCTGG
Organism: Trichosurus vulpecula; assembly: GCF_011100635.1. Lineage (NCBI taxonomy): Eukaryota > Metazoa > Chordata > Mammalia > Diprotodontia > Phalangeridae > Trichosurus > Trichosurus vulpecula. The sequence goes on from NC_050579.1 coordinate 3,747,361, forward strand.
TAAGAGCCCAGGAATAACCTGACGCGGGGCTTCCGTCTAAACGCTTGCTAAGGGCTCTGCTTCCCAGAAAATTACAAGGAACTAAAAATCAGTCTTCAAGTTGGGGCCATCAGACTCTTGGTTAGGTAGAACAATTTGGCTTTGGGGCCCCTTATAAAGAGGCAATGGGGTCAGAGACACATCTAGAGTCAAGAACCTGAAGCTGCGACCTTGGTCAAGTCTTTTCCTCATCTGTAAAATGAAGGCACTGGACAAGAAGACCTCTGGGGTCCCTTCTAGCTCCAGGGCTGTGATTCCATTATCCTACTCGCTGGGTAACCCCGAGGGAACGAGTCACTTCATCTTTGTATGTTTCTTCTATAGAAGAAGAGAAATAGATGTGATGGCCCCCGAGGTCTGCTCTAAATCTAGGACCCAGAGAGCATACCGCTTTATGATACTCGTACACTCAGACATTTAGCATGTAGCTAACAGGGCAACCATATCATTCACAATGAGATTAGAGTTGGTGGATCTTATGTGGAGAGTCCTGGACTTAAGAGTCTAAAGATCTGGGTTCAAATCCCTCCTTTTGTCTCTTACTAGAAAATGACAGGGTTGGGTAAGGCGACCACTAAGCTTCCTTTACTTCCGCCTCTAAGCCTACAATCTTAAGTTGCTTCCCTGCCGGAGCTCAGTTTCCTCCTCTGCAGAATGGGGGTGGGGTGGGGGGTTGGCTCAATGACCTCTGAGGGCTTTCCAGATCTGTATCCGTGTTCTCCCCTTGGGTCCCTTTCATGCAGCTGGGACTACGGAAGTGTCATTTGGCCATGCCAACCTCACCTTTTGACCTTCCAACCCACCAGGCTTTCAGTCCACATCCGGGCCTGAACCCCCTCCCATGACATTGTCACATTTTACTGCCTTGGGCATTCAAGAGGGTCACTCTCCCAAGAAACAACAAACACATTCCCCCCCCCCCCCCCCCCACTAGCTGGGGTCCCTCTTGGCTCGGGAGCTGTGTCACCGTTTACAGCAGACTTTTAAAATGTGTTAGGGCCCAAGAAGCACCGGAGCAGAGCAGGCTATTTCAGGGCCCAGGGTGGGTAGGTGGGGCTGGAAATGGCCAAAGAGTCCCCATTTTTTAATTGTGACAGGAAAGGCACGGGAAAGGCAGAGGGAGAAAGGGGCAGAAGAAAGGGGCTAGCAGCAAGGAATGTCCAGAGTGTCTTCCTGCCTCCAGCAGAACAGGAACTGGGAGGAGAGGTATGGGAGAGGAGCCTGGAACAATATGCTGAGAAAACAGAGGGGGCTTCCTCTCTCTGCAGGAGAAGGCCCTGCTCTATTGCCGAGGGAGGGCTTAGCAGTCGAGTGCTCTCACATGCATGCCTTCTCTCCTAGGCCTCGTTGCTAAGGGGCCAGGCCCACTAGGGCTAGTGCCTGACAAACAACAGGCTGAGCATGGCAAACAATGACCATGGATATTTATTCCCTAATTACGCAGAGCTTCTCCCAAGGAATGGGTCACTGTAAATCCCACATGCCGGCTAAAGGAGGCAGGAGACAAGGATTTATAGTTACGGGGCAAAGAAGAAATAAATAGCGCCCTGGCTGTTGATCAATACCATGAGTGTTGGCCCAACCTGTGGGATGCTTTATGGGCATTGAAGAAGGGAGAAAGGAGAGAAATTAATTAAATAAAGCTGCCCTATTAGGCTTATTACTTCTCCCAAGTCCTAGCGAGGAGGTGCGCCAAGCAGCTGGCATGGGGTGGGCTGGATCCGGCGTCCACATGGGGTGGGAAGACAGCGCACTCAACGTGGCCCCAGCAACAAGTTCTATGTGTTCAGGTGCTTCCAGCGTTCACAAGCTTCTAAGTGGGGGTTTTCTTTTCATTACTACTTTCTGCAAACAGCCTGGGTCTCTGGCTCCCCAGAAGTTATTTGGACAAGGAGGGGCTCAGTGACTGTGTGACTGGCCGCTTTGTTTCGTTCCAAGGCTTTCATTAGAGCTTAGGCCGGAATGCAGGATGGCTGTTTTCTGGGGTCCTTCCTGGCTACTGGACTCCCAGCCCCGAGTGCTGAGCGGAGGGGGCCGCCTGGCTCAAAGTGCATCAAGGGCCTGGCTGAGGGAGGATACTGCATGATGACGGTTATAGGCATGAGAAGCCTGGCATTCCCAGGGTCCTTCTGGTATAAGCCAGCGTGGTCCGGGAGAACACCACCAGGGGGAAATGCTCACAGCTGGCAGAGTCACCAGGATGAGTCTGGAGTCCTGCGTTCGAGCCTTGGCTGTGCTTGCTTGCTCTGGGACCCAGGGCGAGTCACTCACCCCTCTGAGCCTCAGTTTACCTGTTGGTTATGGTTGATATTCCTTGAACGACTTGCTTCATGAGTCTATTGTGAAAAAAGGAGATTGTCATAGCTCTTGTCCTAAATGTCCCGGAGTCCTCAGGGAGGATGAGGAAGAAATTCAGAAGAAAAGCTGAATCACCAAATGCTGAAACATCAGAACTCGACTCAATGTAATTCGTCAAGTGTTTATGAAGCCCTGACTATGCCCAAGGCACTTAGCCAGGTAGGGGGGTGGGGGTGGGTACAGAGCTGAAAAGGTCCAATGAAAGGAAACCAAGTGTCCATGGATAAGAGACACAAAATGAATACAGAGCAAATGCGCTACCTTCCTCTGGGCTGATCATAAGACTTGTTTTCTTGAAATTCAGGGCTGGGGTGGGTGAAGAGGCCCCATGTAGAAAGTGGTCCTTGAAGGGAACCAGGGATTCTATGAGATACAGGGGACAAAGGAGTGCATCCCAGGCAGGGGGCACAGCCTAGGCAAAGGCATGAAGAAAGGAGATGTAACAGAGTCACTGAGGCTTCCCAAGTAGGCTAGTTTGGCAGGAACATAAAGGAGGGCATTGATGAATTCTCATTTCTGGTTCAGCTCTCAGTGGTACCCGACCAAAATGCACCTTCAGAATGTCAGTGTCTCAAGGAGCCCTTTCATTTGGACAAATAAATCCACAAGACCCATGACATGTCCAGGGAACCAAATACTTATTTGTTACTAATCAGCCAGAATTAAGCATAGCACGCACAGTGGGAAGAAGACTGGACTTGGGAGCAGAGGTTCCGGGTGCGAATTCCAGCTCCATTAGGTATCCACTGTAGATCGCTGGCTAAGTCACCCTGCCCTTCTGGCCTCAGTTTCCTCATCTGTGAAAGGAGAAGCCCTTCCAGCTCTCCTTGAATTTCTTGACACAATGCCCACATTTTGCATTCAGATGGGCTGCTAATCACTCCTGTGGTGGTCCCTGCCTCTGGGGAGCTTGTGTTCAAAGGCAAGGCCAGCAGCGACTAAATAACATAATAACAATGACCCCCGCTAACTTGAAGGTCGATGAAGTGCTTTGTTCGTGGAGATGCTTTGAAGCTGGCGCTTCCACTGTTCGTCCCATTCCCGAGGCTCACAGTCCCTTGGGGCCATTGGCATCAGTTGGCACACAAGCCCAGGTTTCCAGGCTCCCTGCCCAGTGACTCGTCTGTGTATTTCACCACTGAAAAATGCTTAAAAGACACAGCGAAGCTCTTATGAGGTGTTTACATTAAGGCACAGGGATAGGGGCTGGGCCTATGATTTCACCATCAGAGGGAACTCCCAGATGGGCAACCTCTTTCCACCAGTGCAGGCTGGTCTCTTTTCTCTAGTCTTACAGTTGCTCAGGACCCAAGGAGTCATGGGACTTGTTCCGGGCCACACAACCAGGACGTGTTGGGGGCAAGAATTGACCCCCAGTCTTCCTGGCTGGCAACCCGTCCACCACACCATGTTGCTTCTCTCTCTGTTATATTTGAGTAAAATTCCATCACAATTGATCCTACAGCAAGCAGAATTCCATGATAGCAAATGCTATCACAGAGAAGGGCTTAAGGTTACCAAGCTTCTTCCTGCATAGCAGCAGACCTCCAAAAGCCACAGGCTTCCCCTCTCGTGTAAAAGTCTGAAGATCGTAGACCTTGAGCTGAGGGGGATCATTGAGAGGCAACCGGTAGTGAGTAGAGTCCTGGACAAAGCCAGGAAATCCTGGGCTCAAATGCTATCTATGACTCAGGCTGGCTGCATGACCTTGGACGAGTGTTGTCCAATGGAAGTGCTCCATTTCCCCTTGGAAAGGGGAGGGAACTGGACCTGATGACCCCGACCATCCCTTGGAGCTCTGGATCTAAAAGCAGTGAGCAGCTGAGACGGGAGCTGAGCTCGAGCCCGCTGGCCCCAATCCAGAGTTCTTCCCTAGTTCTCTCTCCAGTACCTGATCTGGTCAGGTGAGCCACGGCACATTCAGAGAGAAGAGAGTTGCTGCTGAGAAGCAATTATTAACCCTGGCGCAATGCTATGTGCTACACGTAGAAAGACAAAACCAAACGTGGTCCCTGGTCTCAAGAAGATTACAATATCTTGGGGGAAATACCACCAACACAGATAAATTAATGTACTCTATAAGCAAAATAATCATCTGTGGATAGCTATGCACCCAGACTTGTGGTAGGTCCCTGAAATATAAATATAAAGGGGCCAGCCCCAGCTCACAGCAACCTTACAGACTACTGGGAGCAGGGAGAATCTAGCTAATTAAATAGAGGACAGACACAAAATAGATATGGGGTGATGGCGGGAGGGGAGCTGGGGTACGAATAACAATCAGGAAAAGTCACTTCATTCGGGGTGTGGGGTGGGAATTGTTAACAACAGGGAGAACCATCGAAGGCCCTTGTACAAAAGAGGTGCGATGAGGAAGCAGGGCATCCCGGGCATGGGAGATACAGCTTATGCAAAGAAATGGAGGTAGGAAATCTCTAGATATCCTATCTCTAGAAAGGAAGGGCTCAGTCAGAACTAAGGACTGTACGGACAGTAGGGCTGTTAGGAATCCCCCAGGCTCAAAAAGACCAGCTGGACACAGGGAAGTTGAGTCCAGGGAAGGGGAGGAGAGCTTGGTTTGGGTGGGTGGGTGTGGGGCAAGGATGAGAGGCTGGTGGGGCTGGGAAGAACTGAGAGACGGGTGCGGGGACACATTCTTAAGAACTCTCCTCCTTTTTCAGCTGCAGGTGTAGGGACCCCCAGAGCAGAGACCCTGCCGGCAGATGCTCTGGGTTGTCTGTGTCCTTTTCGGGCAGGGCTCAGAGGACACAGATATGGCTGATAGCTTTTGAATGTCAAAGGGACTTTCAGGCTAGTAGCCCGGGAAATTGACCAATACAGTGTCTAAGACCAAAGTCATTCTGTTCCTTTGTAGCCATAATGGCTTTTGTTTTCTTTGAATGGCTCAGCTTGCCTCATTGAGCCTCTGGACACTGGGGCTTGCTCTTCCGGGGCAGGACCAGAACTTCCTGTGTGATGAGTCATGGGGCTGGCTGAGGGGAGGTGTTAGCTCCAGAACCTGGTCTACCCTAGGGGGAGGAGCCAACTCAGGAACCAATCGGCCCTGGTCATTTGGGCGGAGCTTGATGATGTCAAAAACCCTATAAGAGGGGAGAGGACAGCTTGAAGATTCTTCTCTCTTCCTTTTCCGGTTGGAGCCAGCGACAGTTACAACGACAGTTACAGAGGCAGTTACGACAGTTACGTCAGTTACAGCCACAGCGACAGACACAGCTGAAGCAGGAGCTGCCAGTAGCAGAGCTAACCTACGGGAGAAAGCTGAACAAAGACTTCAGGCCATTACAGCGACAGTTACAGCGACAGTTGGAGCCAGAGGCAGTTACAGAGGCAGTTACGACAGTTACGTCAGTTTCAGCCACAGACACAGCTGAGGCAGGAGCTGCCAGTAGCAGAGCTGATCTACGGGAGGAAGCTGAACAAAGACTTCAGTCCAGTGGGTAATCTTATTACCATAAAAGGGGGAAACATGATTTTGCTTTACGCAATCATGCTTCTCTGTAGCCTCCTGGTTACTCTTGCAAGGCGTACTTATTGGGCCTGGAAGATTATGATCAACATATCAAAATGGGGCTTCTGGTTCATGGGTTGGTTACTGTGGAGCCTAAATAAATGTTTTGATTCTTCTGCCTTCTACTTTGAGAGTTTCTTATATCCGGCGGTTCCGAACCTTTCAGACATGTTTATGATCCTCTTTGAGATTATAAACTCTGCCCTCCTGATATATCCTTGGGGTGGAGAATTCGTATTCTAGAAGACACATACATTTATTTTAAAAATGCCTTTTGCATTCTAAAGAGAAGGCTTCCCTAGGCAAGGAGACTGCTCTGTTAGCCAGACTTTCCTTTATTTATTTATTTTAAAAAAGTGTTCTATTTGACACCTTTTGTTTATACATCACAGTCTGCTTGGGATCTCTTTTCACCCTGCCCCGATTCCTTCTCACTGGGGGACAGAACCCCCTTGTAACAAAGAGAGTCCAGCTCAGCAAAAATAATTAAGGATAGTGACTGTATCTGATGGTGTGGTCAACATACCGTCCTGTAGCCCCAAGATGAGAGGTGGATGTGGATGACTAATATTTATTGTCTATCATTTCTATCCTCTATATTAAATTACAGGGTCATTATAGTGGCAGATCCTTAAAGGGCACTATGATGAGAGACAGTTTATTCTGCCACCGCAGCCCAAGCGCACAGCTAGGCAGGATGCAGCCAGCCTGGCAGAGTGAGATTTACCATGGCGAGTTCTACAGTCATCTCAGATTCACAGTGGCTAGGTGACTGAGGGAAAGCTGGTCCCCTATTCTGAGCCTCAGTTTCACCATCTGTATAATCCTTAGACAGTAAGGTCCCTGAAGGCAGGGGCTGTTCCACTTTGGAGCGGACCAGATGTAAAAACATCCCATAAACTCAAGTTTGCCCCACTGGCAGCCTCAGAGGCAAAGCCCCTGTCCTTACTGGCTCCCAAGGAGTGTGTGCAATTTTCAGATACGTTGGGACATGAATTATTTTTTAAAGATTGACTTTTTAAAGTTGGAGGGCACCACCAAGCCCCACCAGTCACATCTCTCCATGGCGTCTATATTTCAACATTAGAAAAGGCTCAGCGAGATCTTTTAATGCATAAATCTCAATAAATCTGCGGGGCACAGTCGAGAGGCCGAGGCACTCAAGATTCAGTGTAATGTGGCATGTAACGCGGGCGTATGGCAGAGGCACTCTCCCTGGCCGTCCCTCTGATGGGGTGCTATCACACTGAATTAAGGGTACCATAACAATGGCTGATGTGATCTGCTTTGGAACATATCACATCATAAACAGACGAGAAGAGAGAAATGGAGCTTCCCCGAAGCTCGGCAGACGGCCACCCCAAGGAAGGGCTCAGAGAGCCTTGGCACCCCTTAAGCAGTCAGAATAAACTAAAAAACCCACAAACAAAACCCCAAAATCCCCAAAGCCACCACTTTCTGGCACAGGACTGTGGGCGAGGGGACTCCCCAAAAGTTTCCTGAAACCAAGCTTTTATTGGGGCCTAAAGTGATGGATTAATTGTTCAACCAACAAGCAGCTACTATGTAATAGGTACTGTGGTGGGCACTGGAAACAAAAAAGAATAAAATCAGTCCCTGCCCTTGCTGAGCTTATGTTCTATTGAAGGAAGCCACAAGAAGCTTCTGGAGAGGCAGAGACAGTGTTACAGTGGACAGACAGCTTGGCTTGGGGCCCCAGGTCTTAGACCGATGGCCAGAAGGGTCCCCAGGAAGCCATCGAACTCAGTCCCCTCAACGTACAGAGGAGGAAACTGAAGCCGCATGCCTCTATGTCCAGTCTCTGTGTGCCACCCCTGAGGCTGCCTTAGACACCAGCTGGAGGTAGGGCTGACCAAGTTACTTCCCTTCTCCCTAGGTCTCTGGAGAGAGCTGGATTTGCTAACCTCCAGGGTCCCTTTCAGCTCTGAATGTATGAACCTAACTCTAAGACGTCACTGAACAATTTTAAAGGAACAGATCATGCCATGATGACAAAGAGTTCTGCCAGTCTTTGAGTCTCAATTTCCTCATCTACAAAATGGGGCAATAACAGGACCTACGTTATGGGGAGGCAGTGAGAGAGTGCATCTAACCTGTTTTATGGTCCTCCGAGCCACATGGGAAACGTCTGCTCTCATGATTACTGAAGAGCCCAGTCAGGGAGTGGACTGCCTTCAGGGTCACAGAAGGGAATGGCAGAGTGGGGATTCGAACCTGGAGCCTTGGGCTTTGCCTCTAGTGCCCTTTCCATCAGCACCAGCTGCTTTCTTCCATTTATGTTTCATTATATACATACATACATATACATATATATATATATATTTATTTTTGGGTGGCAGGGGAAGAAATAATAAATAGTATTCATGGCTCCACAAGTGAAGCAAGAAACCAAGGGTTAGGATAACTATAAAAGAGGAGAAAAACCTTCAACAGCAGAGATTTGGGGGTGTGGCAGAGTGGACAGGGAGATGTTTATAGAAAATATGGACTTTATCTTGCTTCCCAAAAAGAAGAGGCTGCTTCTGTCAGCCAGAGGTGTTTGGGGCCTATCAGCAGCCACATCCACACGCAGGCTTGCTTACAGGCTGGGTGAATGAAGGCTTATAGGAGGTGAGGGCCTCGTGGCCCTCCCAGCCCAGCCCAGCCCGGCCCAGCCCGGCCTGGCTTGGGCCAACCCTGTCCAGTCCAGTCCAGTCCCATCCTAAGCAAAGCAGCCAGCAGAGATGCAAGAAGCATCCCCGGGGGATTTCACTTGATCCAATTGAAGCACAATTTCAGATTCATTTACAAAAAAAGGAAAAAAAACCCTGACTTCCCTCCCTCATAAAATCCTCATCTAATTTCAAATAAATTCAGGCCCAACCTGCCCACAGTCAACCCTTCCTCTTCAGAAGTTCAACTGAATATTGTTGCAATTAGTAACATTACAGGGTCTTTCCCTCCCTCCCTTTCCACTTTCTCCCTTTTCTTTCTCTATGTGTCTCTTCTTTCCCCTTTTCTCTGACTCCCCCTTTTCCCTCTCTCCCTCCCTCCCCCTCCTTTCCCACTCTTTCCCTCCTTCCCCCCCACTTCCCACTTTCTCCCTTTTCTCTCTATTCCTTCTCTTCCCCCTCCTCCTCCTCTCTCTCTTCTTCCATCTTTCTCTCTTCCCACACCTTCTCCCTGTTTGCTGTGATCCCAAATCTAGCCTCCTTGCTTTGTGTCCCTAAGGGTACAGCTTATGAGAATGGGGTGATTAAAAAAACATCTGAAGAGCTGGGGATGTGGAACTGGGCGAAAAGTAGCTGGAGCCAACTTCTAGTGCCTGCAAAGCTCTCATGGGGAAGAGGGTCCTCCTCCGAGTGGACCATCTATTCCAACACTCTCATTTTCCAGATGTCTCATCTATGGAGCCCCTGTGCCTAGCACAGTGCCTGGCACCTCAGAGCAACATAGTGTTTCCTGATTGACTTTTGATAAAAGCCCAACCTTTGGCTCAGGAGAGCTGGCCCTTCTGGCTTCAGGTCAATAATCCTGTGACCACAGATTTTCTATGGGCAAATTCTCAAGCTGGGGGGACAAGGCCAGGTGGAAAGTTGGCAGCTGTCAAAGAAAAGAATGAATGTCCTCATCATGGAACACTCGGGATTGGGTCGACTACCTAATGATTTAAAAGTCATGATTTAATTTTCACCCCTGCAAGAATCACATTCCCAAGACGTAAAAACAAATCAAGGTCCAGAGAACATGAGACACCCAACAGCAGAAAGGCCAATGGAGATGGAGTCAGGAAGACCTGAGTTCAAATCTCTACTCCAATACTTCCTTGTGTGACTGCAGGCAAGTCATTTCTCTCCAGTCTCAGCTTCCTCATCTCTACAGTTAGGATAATCACGGCACTTGCCTCATAGGATTATGAGAATCAAGTGAAATGCTACTTGTAAAGCAAACGTTCGGAGTCGAGGGTCCACGAACTGGCTTAACAAATGTCTTCTAACTGTGTTTCACTGCAATTGGTTTCCTTTGTAATCCAATGTATTTTATTTTCTGGATTTAAAAACATTATTCTGAGGAGTCCGTATGCTTCGTCAGGGTCACAGACATACACACGCATCCACACACACACACACACACACACACACACACACACACACACGCACACATTGTAAGAAACGACAGTAATGATGATGAGATAAATATCTTAAAGAAAAAACCCTCCCCGAACCCAAACTTGAATGTTCCTGACCATGTTTAGATTTCCACCCACCCTGCAACAATCTCTCACTTGACAAAACACTGTTTATCTGTGTCACCTTCTCCTGGAATTATTATTATTTTTTTAAAGATCAAATGTCTCTAATCTGTTACCAATTAGAAGAAACATGTGAATATTATTTTCTAATTTGTGACTCTTGAGTGTGTGTCTCAAAGCAGAGAGGAGTAATTGAAATAAAGACATTGGCTCCTGAATCTTTCTATTCTGCTCTTGAAATAAGAGGGTGGGGCTGGAAGAGCTGCCCGAGGGCTGAATGGAGCAATAAGTACCTCAAACCCCCCTCCTCCCATAAGCTGCCACCAAATTCTAATTTGGTACCATGGTTCCTGGCAGCTGGCGCCTAGGGGCTGGTGAACTGATTAGCGAGCTCCTAATGGGCTTTGTGCAGAACTGAGGAGGGAAAAAGGGGAGGGGGTCAAGAAGACAGATGAGTTTCCTCGCTAAACCCCCATGCTCCCCTCAGAGACTCAGCTCTCCTGAACCACTCTCCCAAGCCAGTGAGTCCTTTGCACCCGGCCTGTTCATGTCCAAGGTTTAACCATGATTTATAATGGGAGCAACGTTGGGCTTTTTTCTAAACCTAGACAGAGTGCGACTTGAGTGACTAGCTCTTGAAAATTGGTAATTTCTTGGTGGTTAACAGTGTCCTGTCCACCAATGGGAATGCTGGGCGCACTAATAAATTTATAGTGCGTTATATGCCAATTAGGCCTCTCCAGCCATTCAAAAAGCAGAGCTGCCGATCGGTGCTCATTCCACAAATGGACTCTTCAGAGCTGAGAGGCCCACAATTCAATTCTCATTTCTGGTTTTGAAAAGCAGGACATGAATGCTGGAGAGGCATCTATTTGGGAAATGCGCAATCCGGTGCTCTCTATCTATCCCTTTTACTCTCCCTTGGATGTGAGGCCTCCTGGAGCTAAAATGAGATACCCAACTCAGGGTGGTGGTGATGGGATTCTGCAGAGCAGACTTCTTAGGGGTTCCCTCGCCATGAGCCACCCACAAACCTCCCAGCCAAATGCCCCATGTTGGAATTGTTAGGACAATGCTCTGGCACTGGGGGCGAGGGTCATCTTCCGCACAGCGTGCTGAATGGAGCAATGAGTTTGTCATTACAGGAGCTGGGGGCCAATGGTAGCCTTCCCAGTCACTGACCATGGACACATGGCATCTCTCTGGCCCCAGGTTCTTCCCTGGTAAAATCAGGCGTTAGAGTAGAGGCCTCTGATCCTATGAGCTGTGGGACCCTGCTGAGGTGACTTCCCCTCCTTGGACTAAGGTTTGCTCCTCTGTAAAACCAAGAAGTCCTTTCCACCTCGAGCACTAATCCTAAGATCTTATTTTTTTTTTTTCAAATTTCCAGGGAATTTCAGGTCACATGGGACATGCCCAATTTCTTATAAAAAGGGAACTAATTGTAGGACAACCAGTGAAGTCCATGCCTTTGTTCGATCTTTCAGGTAAGAGGGGCAGCGGTAAGCAAGTGAGGTTTGGAATCTCCCAGCTTTGTAACTCCCGGGGAGTCAGATCCTGGGAAGTTCCTGCAGAGAACCTGTCAAGGCCTGCATTCAGACTTCACTCACTGATTTAAATGTAAATATACAAACCCAGGCCTGGGGGAAGCCACCGAAAGGTTTGTGTGCTGGGTTTTCCTTTTCACAAGCCATGCTGCTGTTTAACCCCAGTAGGACTTTTGGGTGAGAAGAACGTACGACCCCAGTGATTCCAGGGGCTGATGAGAGAATGCTGCCTCTTACCCAGATGTCATGAACCTGAAGGCTCTGGTTACCTCTCTCTATTTATCTATCCATTCATCCATCTACCTATCTGTCTGTCTCTATCTGTCTCTCTGATGGAAGTCCCATTTCCAGACCAGAAGGAAACAGAAAGAACAGCCTCACTAGCTGCCTGGCCCCCTTGGGTCTTTGGAGGCAAGCACTCCACATGGGGACCAAATCTTTTTCTTTTCCCTATGGCTGCACCCCTGGACCAACACTGAGAAAATTAACTCCCAGGCAGTTGGGGAGATGTTGGCAGATGTCTCTCCCTCTTCTTTCACACTCATGCCTCAGTCCTCACTGATGCCCTCAAAGGTGGGTTTGTTTCTGCAAGGAAGAAACCTCGAATCCTGTCTGAGGGCTTTGAGGATCAGCTGACGAATCAGGGGTGTTTAGCTTGAGAAGGGAAGGCTCCAAGGGGACAGGAAAGCTGACTTCAAGAATCTGAGACAATGACACGTCAATTTGGCTCAATAAATATGGATTGATGGACATGGTGGTTATGTGACCTTGAGCAAACAAGTCACATGACCTCTTCAGCTTTCTGTCCTTTCCCTCTCAGACTCATAATGAACAGCAAAGGGTAGAAGTTGCAGGAGACAAATTTAGGTTAAATGTTGGTGGTGGTGGGGCGGGGGGTGTTCTAGTATTAGAGCTGGCTGAAAGTGGAACTGACTACTTTGATGGGTGGTGGTATGCTATCAATCAATCAACCAGCCAGCATTTATTGAGCCCCTGCTACGGGCCAGGTGCTATGTTAGGGCCCAGAAATGAAGTGGAAACAGCCCCTTCCCACAAGCAGCTTATAATCTACTGAGGGAGACACCATTCACCTGCTTACTATGAACCACAAACTGTGCTAGGCACAGGGGGTACAATCAATCCATCACCAAGCATTTATTAAGCACTTATTGTGTGTCAGACACTGGGGATAGAGACAAAATGGAACGACTTCTTGGCCTCAAGACCTCCACCCCAATGGGTGGAGATAACCTTTAGATATATGAGAGGATATAGAAAAGATATGAGGTAATTTGTATGTGTGTGGGGGAAGGTAGCAGTAGCTGGGGTGGGGGTCCCGGTGAAGAGGAAAGGCCTCCTGAAGAAAGTAGTGAATGGAGGGCACCAAGAAGTGGCTGGATGACTACTCACTGGCTATGTTGTACAGGGACTGCTTTTGGGGGATATGGGTCGGTTAACTTTCTTCCGACTCTCAACTTGTGAGCTCTGATGGTTTGTCTAGGTTTTGTTTTGGCCCGTGTATCTGTCTGGGATGTGGTAACAGAATTACAAGGCTAGACAGGACCCAAAGGGGTCATCTGGTCCAGCCCTGTGCTTCAACTAAAGGCAAAGGAAAAATCTGGTGCTGTGGAAAGAACCCCAGCTCTGGGGTCAAACACCTCCTCTGACGCTGATAAGCTGGGTGGCCCTGGGCTGGTCATTTCTGCTCCCTGGAGCTGTTTCCCCCTTTGTAACATGAGGGGTTAAACCAGATGAGGTCCCTGCCTATTCCCTAGTGGAGGTCCTGGGGCTTCTGTCAGTGTCAGTTTATCATCATCCCCCAGAGACTGCGTGTGAACACCAAACCAGCCAATGTGGGGCCGCTGCTCTGGGAATCTTAAAATGATAGAAAATGCCAAGGCTTGTCCAGGGGCTCTTCCTCCTGGGCAAATGAAAAAACACCAACGTGGGTGAGGACACGCCATCACCTATCCAGGCAGATCTGTATGTCTCCCGATCCCATGAATATGGATGGGGAACCCACAAGATACCGAAGGCAGGAAGGGTGGCAGGAAGAAGATGAATATGTTTGAATCATTGGAACTGACAAAATCTCAAATTATAGAATAGAAAACACCCTATCTGAATGAGGGGGCTTTCCTTTGGGGAGTGTCATTCGTCATATGTATGTAAGTATACATACATACATACATACATATATATATATATATACACACATACATACATACACATGTACATAAATATATTTATTTATTAACCTCCCAAAGCCCTCCTTGATTCCCCTACCCCCATCCCCCAGCAGGTCTCTTGCATATAAACAGATGTCCCAGAGGGCCACAAACTTGGGCTGTCACCTCCATCTCATTCCCACTTAACCCTCTAAATAACATTGGAATGCACTCTGTCCCCTGATGGGCACTGTAATGAGAACCAACTGTCAATCACGGCTCCATTAGCGTGGACAGACTTTCACTTCCTGAAACAATTTATTGGATTCCCAGAAGCAAATGGGCCCTCTTCCTTTGAGCTCAGTTTTTTGGGAGCTATTCAGAGGGAGTGTGTGTCCCTTCTGTTCATGCTGGGCAGCCTTTGTTTCCCTGGTTGACTCATGAAAACAGTTTCCTGAGTCTGCCGGCCTCCCCCATCCCGAGTGTTTGCTGAAACTTTGTCGTTCCCCCCTCTGGCCCCTGCAGCCCCCCACCCCTCAGTTCACTGATGCCACACAAAACCCGACAGCTGTTTCCAGCTACTGAAGCAGGGAGAAGGGAATTTTATTTGCGGAGTGTGTGTGTGTATGTATGTGTGTATTAAATTCGTGCAACTAAATGAAAAAATGACAGGTATCTGATGAGCCAATCCAGTCCAAAAAGCATTTATCAAGCCCCTATATTATCTTGGGCCCTGGGCTGGGTGTGGGGGGATGGCAAGACAAAAGAAAAAGCAGCTTCTGCCTGCGGGGAAAAGTTCGGCAGAGCCATGCTCTCCCCCAGGATACTGGACTCATCCTTGATTTGTCTTCCTTCTCCTGGCCCTGATCTGGTCCCTCCTTCTTAGCAGGCTTTACTTCTGCCCTATGTTAGATACTGGCCTGGAGACAACACTCAGTCCCCTCCCCCTGGCCACCAGTCCTAGGGTCCCAGAATGTTGATACAGCTTTCATGGGGGTTTGGTTTGGTTTTGATCAGAGAATGCAAATTTGTTTTAAGAAATGTGTGTGTGTGTGCACGCGTGTGTGTGTGTGTGTGTGTGTGTGTGTGTGTGTGTGAGAGAGAGAGAGAGAGAGAGAGAGAGGGAGAGAGGGAGGGAGGGGGGGAGAGAGAGAGAGAGAAAGAGAGAGAGAGAGAGAGAGAGAGAGAGAGAGAGAGAGAGAGAGAGAGAGAGAGGCAGAGAGAGAGACAGAGAGAGAGACAGAGAGAGCCTGTCTGCCTATCTATCCATCTCTGCAATGGCAGTGAGGCCACTGGACTGAGAGCTGGCCTTGACACTAGGAAGCTGGGGGTTCAAGTTTCCCTGGCTGGGAGATTGTGGGCAAGTCCCTCACCCTCTCAGTGAACCAGGTGATTCTCTAAGGACAGGAGTGACTTCCTTGGTGGAGGGAGCTTCCTCACATAGGAGTTCCTAGGGAGCCGCCATCCCCAGATAACCACACAGGTGTAGAGATGGGCCTAGTTTTCCTTCTCTCTCCCTGGCCACAACATTTTTGTCTTTCCTCTCTACTTACTGATGGGGGCCAGAGTGTGCAGTTTGACAGCTGGTGGGATGGCGAAGGAGAGGAGGCCCAGGAAATGGGACAGCCTGTAAACATGATGTGGCACCACACGGGTAGAAGGGAAGCTCCCTGAGGGAGGGCAGCACTGGGCTTGGTACATGGCACACAGCAGGCACTTAATAAATGCTTGTTGACTGAATGCTTGATGACCACCTGGGTCAATCCCCATGCCCACAAACATGGAAGCTTTTCCTATGCTGGAAAGGAATACCATTGGGCTATAAGAAATGATGGAAGGGATGGCTTCAGAAAAGCCTCGGAAGATTTGGGTGAACTGATACCGAGCGAAGTGAGAAGAACTGGGAGAAGTAGCAATATGAACACAATATTGCAAGGAGAAGCAACTCTGGAAGGGTCAGGAACACAGATGACCACAATGACCAAATACACATGCAGAGGCTTTACACACGAACCATGCTGCCCACATCCACACAGAGAAGGCACAATGAAATAACGTATTTACATAATACACATTATATATATGTATAGACATATTTACATAGACATATATATTTTGCACTATATCTTATATTATTAATATAGAAAATACACATACATTTATATAATAACTCAAATATATTTTAAATATAGTTACACATATACAACATATACATATGTATATAATATAAATGTATTTGGACATAGATATATACATAAACAAATATATCTGTATACGTGTATATGTATGTATATGTATGTGTATGTATGTGTGTGAACATATCTGTATATATAAAAATACACATGCATTTGGCCATGGCCAATGAGGGAATCTCTTTTGTTTGAACGTACATGTTTATTTTTTTTGTTTTTCTAAGATGGGGGGAGGCGGGAGAGAGAGAAAGCAGATTTCATTTGGAAAAAAAAGTGAAAGAAAAAATAGTAGCCCTTACCTTGCAGGATTGTTGTGAAGACCCCCAAATATGACAATGGATAGAAAGGCCTTTGTATACCTTAAGCACTACAGAAATCCAGCTGTTATCATTAGCCTATCGACATCTTCTAGAAACCTCAAAACCATTCCCCATCATTGGATTTACAAAGTCTGTGCTGCGCACTTGGAGAAGACAAATTAACATTGTTCTTTTATTTCTTATGTACCCAAAGTACAGCCGACTCTAGAATTTACTTATTTTTATTCTGAAGACAGAAAGCCCATCTATGTCTCCATCTATGTATGCATGCTTCTGTTTGTCTGTGTCTTGGGGGTTGGGGTCAGGGGTCAGTGGACTAGTGAATTCCCTGGTGAAGGAACTCTGTCCAGTGATGTTACGTTAAAGGATGTGTCTATGGCCACATACCTAGGATACACTGGAGGAAGTAAAATAAACAAATGAATTAATAAATCTGAATGAAGGCAAATTAGCATCCATACATGGCATTCCATCCACACCCCCACTACAGATCTTCATATCTTTATATACCTGTACACACAGATGCACACACAACACACACACCCATACAGAAACATACTTTTTGCAATAAAACAACCTCTGGCAAATTCAGTCCCTGAAGAATTCAGGTCCTTGCCCGGCCTTTGGGCTCTGGGATGGAAACAGGAGGGCTCACTATGCCATAAAACATGGTGGTTTTTTTTCTCCTCTCTGACGCTTGTCTTGCCAGATAAAATATCCAAGCTCGCTGCCCTTGAGAGTTACCAGAATGCACTTTAAGTATAAATCAGTTTAACTTTTAGCCTGGGAAAAAAGAATGAAGCAAGAGGCTAGTTAGCTCTCGCCTTGTGTGAGTCTCCAGTCAATAGTAAATTGGGGGACTCGTTAGTGCCACAGAGATCCAATCAGGATGAAATTATGCAGTCATGTAAGAAATAATATCTATTAGGCTAATTTAATCAACGAATACTTTACAGATGAATTAGAATTTAGAATCCAATTATTTCCAACATTCGGACTGTCAGGATCTGTGTTTTTTAAGCAGGGGGAGGAGAAAAGCAGCAGATTGGAAGGGGGGCTTTTTAAAATGCACTGGACAAGGTGGACTCATCTTGGTAGCAAGACTGGGAGCAGCTGAGGGCTGACAGCTGCAATCAGCTCTTCCTCCCGATAACACAGCCTGGCTGTCCCTAAGCCAACAATTTTGTTTCACTGGCTGATATGTGACTTGATATTGGTCCTGAGGTCCTTGTCTCCAGCCTAGAGCCTTGACTGGCCCCCCCTCCACTCCCCAAGATCCATCCACAGTCATGTTTGGAACTGTAGAACCCAAGCAGGCTAGCTAATGTTAAGTTGAAGATGGTGGGTCAATGGGGAGCACCATCTGGGTCAATAGGTCACCTGGCTTCTGGGGAGCCCTGACCAAACACAGACTACATCCAGAGACCATCAGGCAGATGACACATGGCCTTCTGGGGGTGTGTCCTCTTGAAACCTCCTAGCTCCCTCCTCCACCGCATTTCTTCTTCCATCAGGACATGCAGAATCCATTGTGGAAGGGCAGCCAGGCCATTTGGAGGGGCAAGAGGAACAACTAGCTATTGATGTGGGAGACTAGAAAGAGCCTCCCCATTCCTCTCCTTCCTGCACTCTCTGTTCTAGCTCGGCAGGCCAGTCTGGTCCACAGCAAGCTGATCCCCAAGCCTAGAATGCACTGCCTCTTCCCTCCCAGAATGCCTCACTTCATTCAGAGCTCAGCACAAGCCAGTTTATTACATCTGGCCTTTCTGATTCTTACAGCTGCAAGTATCTCCTCCTCCTCCTCCTGAAATTACTTTATATTTACCTTCTGAACAGGTGACAATTGTTTATTTTCTATTCCCTCCTCAGTTAGAATGGAAACCCCTCCAGGGCTGGCGCTATTCTGTTTCTGTCTTGGCATCCCCAGGGTCTATGCTTGTACATAGCCAGGCACCTAATAAATGCTTGTGAATTGGGAGCCAAGAGAATTGGGTTCAAGCTCTTGCTTTGCCATTAAATAAATAGCTTTTCTGTCTCCGGGACTCAGTTACCTCACCTAAGGCCATTGGGCTGGATAAGAACAAAGGTGATAGAGTGATGGAATCTGGTTCAGATGAAGGGAAAGCCTGGGATTGGCTGAGGAGCTTGAAGGGACCTCAGAGGTCCAGCACATTTACACCACACACCCCCATTGTAAAGATGGGAGAATGGAGGCCCAGAGGGAGCACAGGACCATCCCAGGGTCACATGTGGAGGATGTGGCACAGCTGGGACTTGAACCTGGGGCCTCTGCCTTGAAACAAGAAAACAGGTTAGGACAAAGTGCTGCATTGGTTGGAAAAATTAAGGAACTTATTCAAGTCCCTCACTGCCTATCTCCTGCTGATTGTGCTGTGACTTGGAATACAGGCCCTATATAGCTGGGTGGTGCAGTGGAGTCAGGAAGACTCATCTCCCTGAGTTCGAATCCAGCCATAGCCATTCACTAGCTGTGCGACCCTAAGCAAGTCCCTTGACCCTGCTGGCCTCAGTTTCTTCATTGGTAAAATGTGGACAATCAAAGCACTCACTTCCCAGGGTTATTGTAAGGATCAAGTGAGGTAACGATTGTAAAGAGCGTGGCACAGGGCCTGGCACACGGTAAGCAGACATATACGAACATCAGCTATTGCTTTCATGAATATGGCTAGCTGTGGGACCCCGGGAAGTCACTTCACGGCTATCTACCTCAGTTTTCTCACCTTTAAAATGGACACGATAATGGCCCCTCCCTCCCAAGGTTGTTGTAAGGCTCAGATGAGATAAGAGGTGTAAAATGCTTTGTAAATCTTAACACATTACATAAGTGTTACCCACTGTTCTTCTTGCCGCCATTATTACTATAATTAATTATGGTTATTATTCCGTGATATGGACACCCCCGTCTGAGTTGCAAGAGTCTTTCCTTTCTTTGCAACGAGCCAAAAGCTCCACCTAACAATCCCTGGAGCCATTAACCACTGCGGGGACCCCGAGCCCCACAGGGCAAGCACAGGAGGGGTGACTGGCTTTACAGGCCATCTGAATTTTATGGCAGGCTGGGCACTTCCTGGCCAGCCCAACACATTTTCGGCCACCAAAGCTCTGTCCACGCCCCTCCAGGGTCCCTGCTCCCCATCTGGCCACAATCCTCCTCAGACCCTCATTAGGCCCTTTGATCACTTGGGGCCTGGCTGATGACCCCAACAACAAGCCACACTTTTTTCTCTCTCCCTCCGTCTGTCCCATTTGTCTCCTTTTAGTCATGGGCAGGACACCAGGAAGAGGAGGAAGTATTGTTGGTTCTAAGAAGAGCCACTGAGTTCCTTAAAGATACAGGCTCCCCCTTGTCTCACGTGACATCTGATACCACCAGCCTTTTACAGAGTGTTTGGAAATCCTTGGCCAGAAAACGAGTGGGAAGATGGCACTTGTCTGGCAGTTTGATTTTGCTTTTTTGGTCTGGATGGAATTTCATTGGGTGAGGGAACTCCCAGGGAAGAAGCCACTTCCACCTCTGCAGTTTATTAGCATGAGGCCACTTGTCTAGCAGCTCACTACAAGAGGCCAAACTTGAATGCAGGTCATCCTGATGCTGAGGCTGGCTCTCTACCCACTACTCAAACCCCTTTCCTTTGACTCATCCACTCACAAACATCACAGGAGAATTCATTCTTTAATTAGGTTATAAGGTCCTTGAGGGTAGGGACTGTCTTGTGCCTTTCTGTGGATCTCCTGAGCTTAGTACAGTGCCTGGCACACAGTAGGTGCTTAATAAATGCTTGTTGACCAACTGACTAAATTGCGGGGGTTCCTTTGCACAAACTGTGAGTGATAGAGAAGCTTCTACCTAAACAACCATGGTTCAGTCAGCAGGATGCTGAGAAAAGGATGCCAGATCTTGTCAAAAGGTCATGAGTTCAAATCCCAGCCCTGCTTGGATCCCTGGTTACTCACAAAGAACTTTGTCTCTGGGCCTTAGTTTCCTCCCCTGTAGAAAGGGGAGGTTAGTCTAGATGACTTCTAAGTTCCCTCCAGCTCTCTATTTATGGTCCTATCTATGCCTAATGAGGATTGCTTTGCTATGAAAATATATGGCACACTCATTACCACGGACATTTATGGGGAGCTTTATGGTTTGTAAAGGGTTTTGCTCAGGTTGCCTCATCATGGCCTCAGGGCTGGAAGAGAGGTCATTTGGATCTATCCACTCCTTTTTACAGATAGGGAAGCAGAGGCCTGGTTCACATTTACTTGGCAGTAAGCAGTAGAGGCCGGATTTGAAGCCAGGTGTCCTGACTCCAAATTCAATCCTCTTTATACCGCACTTCACAATGCAAGGTAGGCCAACCACACATATTACTGTCACCATTTGGCAGACGAAGAAAGCATGGCTTGTACAGGTCAAGGAACTTGGCCATGGTTCTAGAAGTATCAGAGGTGGATTCGAACCCAGGTTATTCTCGATCCAATACCTACTATCCCACACAGCAGGGCATCTAGCTTTTTAAGGGAAGAGATCCTCATCATCAGAACAGATACCTGCAGAATAATTTTTGAGCTGTTCTGGACCCATTTTCAAATTTTTGCACCAAGGAAAATCAGGGGGAAAATCCACTGGCAGGGAGATGAGGGCAGTTCCCAGAGTCATATTTACGATACTCCTTGCTTCCTTTAGGCAGGGATCTGTGATTCTATCCACGGAGGGAGCTCCTAGGTGTAGGGTCGGGAAGACCTGGGTTCCAACTGAAGCTCCCATACTATCTGGCTCTAGAACCCAGGGCATGTCCTCTCACCAACCAGGGCCACTGAGCATCACACCAGATGCTTCTCAGGTCCCTTCCAGCTCTAAAGCCCCCGAATGGCTTCTAGCAAAGGATCTGCCATTCTACTCAGAGAAAGGGTGCCAGGGAGCACTGAGCATTCATGGTCCCACAGGGAGCATAAGAGGCAAGACTGGAATCCAAAGCCTTCCTGACTTCAAGGCCAGCCCTTTATGCATTCCAAGCTGTCTTTAAAAAATGTGACGATCTCAAAATAAAACAATTTAAATTTTTTTTTAAATGGCCTTTATGCTTTTATGTTGGTGTTACTTGTTGACACCAGCTGGACTGGAAAGCTAAAAATCAGGGCCCTAATACTATGTATATTCTCCTGTAGTCCCTCCCTAAGACAGCATCACCTGAGCTAAGAGTCTCTTCTTCTTTACTGCACAGAAGTCTCCCCAGACAAGCTGTT
Organism: Trichosurus vulpecula; assembly: GCF_011100635.1. NCBI lineage: Eukaryota > Metazoa > Chordata > Mammalia > Diprotodontia > Phalangeridae > Trichosurus > Trichosurus vulpecula. The sequence goes on from NC_050579.1 coordinate 3,769,022, forward strand.
TGCTCCCATCATCCCCTTCGGAGGTGACCTCATATCCTAGAGCGGCTGCAGCCATGGATCCCCCCTTGCCTCATGTACAATGGATCCTCTGGACAAGCTCTCACTCCCTCAGAGACCAAGTGGGCAGTGGCCCCCTTCCCAGGAACTGGTCTGTGAGCTCCCGCCAGCCACATGCCTAATTAATGACCCTGCTGGTCGCAGCTGGAAGAGCTGAGCTGGGGGTGATTAATTAAATTAGCTGGCAGAGGAAATTACAGTGGAAAAGCCAAAGTTGGATTGCTCCGTAATTAACCGCCGTGCAAATAATATCTGCATCTCGAACTTCCAGCCAGGAGATCAGAAGCCAATTGAATTTGGCCCTGATTGAAGCTGTAAATATCCCGTGGTGAAAAATGATAGGTTTGTTCTAAAGGGAAAACTTGCTGAAATGGACATCCCGCACATGCCATTGGGGAGAAGGGCATCGGGGAGAATGAGGAGGCAAAGGAAGGAAGCTCACTGTAAAACAGAACGGGCCGATTGGTTCACAATTCCAATGGGATTTTTCCCCTCCCCTGCCCTTGCCCCAGTACATTTCCTTGGTTTTGTTTTTAATGATCTGATGGTTTTAAGGAAAATGACACAGTTGGTGAGTCTCTACTTGGTTGTGCTGGAGAAACAGAGTCTGTCCCTAGATTTAGGGTCATTTGTCAAGATCGCCTCCTCCAAGTCCATAGACCTGGTTGGGGCCCCTCTCCACAAGCCAGCACTCGAGTTCAGCCCCCAAAGGGCTTCTTCAACATAAGATGATTCTTTCCCCTCAGCTATGTGACTGGGCCATTTACGAGACTCACAGAAATGAAGGCAATCTGCCTGTTGTCCTTTCCTGACCAGTAATAAAACATTTACCTTCTGAACAACACCGGCTGTACAGGCAAACCATAGGGTCGTGGATCTAGACCTGGCCATTGAATCAAGATGGAAAAACTGAGGTTCAGAGGTTAAGTGACCTCTCCAAGGCACTAGGTAGAAGTAGCCACCCATTTACTGAAAAGGGCCACAGGCAACGGTGTGTATTAGAGGGACCAAAGGGGATGTTTGTAAGCCTCAGAGTTCTGGATAAACGCTACTTCTGCCCAGGGTCACACGGCCAAAAAGTGTCAGAATTTAGAGTTTACCAATGTTATCTCATTTGATCTTTGCAATAACACTGTATGGTAGGTGCTATGATTATCACCGTTTTCCAGATGAGGAGTCTGAGGCTGACAGCAGTTAAATGACTTGCCCAGGGTCACACAGTTAGTGTCTGAGGAAGGATCTAGTCTGGGGTCTTCCTGATTCCAGGCTCAGCTCTCTACCCATCACATTGCCTAGGTGAAGAGGGATCGAGACCTGGGTTCTTACCTAATCAGAGGATAACACTATTTCTAGGGTACGACAGAGATATACATTTAAACACTAACCGTCTGGGCACATAGAAGGTGGAGCTGAAAGGGGCAAAGAGAAGGGGGAGTACACAGCCAGCCTTGGCATGCTATGCACCTGTTGTGGGCACCCTTGGCATCTCTGGATCCCCTTGGGTCCCAGTGAATTTCATCATCATTGTCACAATTGTAAGGAGTTGACATGACAAAAAGATGCTGAGCCAAGACGCAGGTCCAGTGTAGAAGACAAGACTTTTGAGGTCAGACCGTGTAGGAAAGAAGAGCTGAGAAAGGAAGAAGGGAAATGCCTGCCAGGAGATGCTACAGAGGACTGTGTAGACGGCTGAGGGAGGGCTTTGGGCTTTGTTGTTGTTTTTATTTTTGTATCACAGCTTTGGCAAGAACCTTCTTAAGGACCAAAGATGGCTGGGAGAAAAGGTAGCAAAAGACCCAGAGAAAGGCAAGAAAGCTTGACCAAGATCAGGTCATGGTCTGGAGCCCCCAACAAGATGAGCAGGCAGTTTGCACGGTAAGAAAGTTAGCCCCAAGAACCAACAGCAAGGGGACTAGAAAATTGAGGCGTTCACTCCTCCTCTTCCTTTGAGGCCAAGGGAATTTTCCATTGACCCACAGGGAGCACAGATACATACACACGCAAACATCCACGCACCTATCTATTTTAATGGTACAAGGTAGTAGTCATATGTCCTCAAAATGCAAGTTGGTCTTCTTGGGTAGGAAGGAAATGAAAGGATGGAAGGAATATTTTGCTATTTTCTGGGTGATAACATAAACAAAGTGTTCCTTTAAAGACTAGGAATAGCACTTCCAAAGGCAAAGAGAGGAAAAAAGATCTAGGGGAGAAAAGGGGGAATGTTAGGACCATTGGAAAGTTGGAATAATAGAAGGGTCTCTTTCAATAGAGGGAAATTCCATGAGATAATACCAGCAAAGCACTTAGTAGGTACATAATAAAAGCCTGCTCCCTTCCCTTCTCTAGAGGTGGGTGTGGTTAAGAAGGTGGGGTCTGAGAAAGGTTTCTGAATCGTCACAGATCAAAATGTAGGAATGGCTGCTTCTTGGTCAGTGATGGGCTAGTAAGAAGATATTTTCCTGATAAAAGTTCCTTCCTTTAATATGTCCTATAAGTGTTATGGAAGGATATGCTCCAAAGCACCCCATTTATGCAAAAAGAAATTTCTTACCAAAGAATAAGAAGAAAAGTGGGTGCCCATCAATTGGGGAATGGTTAACCAACTGTACTGTAGCAGACAGATGTAGTGCAGTGTTACTATGCCCAGAGAAATGGGGAGTGTGAGGAATTCAGACAAACTTGGAATTACTAGACTGCCCTATACAATGAACACAATCATGGAAAAGGAAGGATTTCAGGTATCAATGCCATGCTCAATTGGGACATCAAAATAGGTGACACCGTAGGACGGTAAAGCGTGAGTCCCACATAGCGTTGGTGCAAAATGGCACGCACATTTTTAGATAAAGACATCATGCTGATTTTACTTGGCTGTGCTTACTGGGGATTGGGGAGTCATTGGGAAGTGATCTGATGTAAAAAAAAAAAGGGGGGGAGTGTCAATAAGACAGAAGTGAAATAAAAACACCTCCATAATTACGGCTTTCTAAAAGTAGAATGGGGCAGCTAGGGAAGCAGATCTGAGTTCAAATGTGATCTCAGACCCTTAATAGCTGGGTGACCCTGGGTAAGTCACTTCACTCTACCTCAGTTTCCTCACCTGTGAACTGAGCTGGAGAAGGAAATGGCAAACCACTCCAGTACCTTTGCCAAGAAAACCCCTAAAGGGGTCACAGAGAGTCAGATATGACTGAAATGACTGAACAACAACAAAATAGGTTGGGTCATCTTGGGAGGCAGTGAGTTGCCTATCGGTGGAGGCTTCCAAGCAGAGGTCAGATGACCAAATGGTGACTCTTGCTTGGGTACAGGCTGGGTGAGATGACCATTGAGTTTCCTTCTGGCTCTAAGATTCTGAGATTTGAGGTATCTGTTCAGAAGGTGCTACCCCTGGAGACCTATTGACAACGGGGAGCTCGGTAGTGGGATTAGGGCAGCCAGCCTCTGCGGAACTGACGGAGGTTCAGAAGACTCATGCAGGCTTCCTCAAACGCAGAGAAGACAAAGTCTGTGGAAGAGACTGCTTGTCTGGAGGAGATAGAACCCTCTTGGTGGAGTGGGAGAGGAGGGGTGTGAGGTCAGGAGGGCCCTGTCACAGGAGGGGCATCAAGCTTCAGGAAGGAGAGTTTTAATTTGATTCAAGAGGCAATTATGAGGCCCTGCCGAGTTCTGAGAACATGTCAGGAACTAAGTGGTTTCCAAGGAAAATCATTCTTTTGGTTCTGTCAGGACAAGGCTTAAAAGGGAGAGGTGGAAAGGAGGGAGGCAGAATGAGAGCCCGCTGCCCTGGGCTGGGGAGAGGTTGCTCAGGTCCCTGCTCATTCAGGATCTATGATTCTGGGTCTCTGGGCCTCAGTTTCACCTCATCTCACATGGGGGTACTGTATCCCTTCCACTTCCAACCACCTGCTACCAGTTCAGGCATCACCAAAGGAACAGCATCTTCCCTGAAAACCCTGGGGGAGAGTGCTCTCCCCCACCAGAAATTACTTGGTATTTGATTTGTGTACACTTTTGATTTGCTTGCTTGTGTCTCTTTTCAGGAGAACGTAAATTCTGAGAACAAAAACTCATTTTGGTCTTTGTGACCAAAGCCTTATTACAGTGGTTTGCATGTAGTGAGAACCTAGTGGATATTTGGTAAAGTGAACTGAATCCTGTATTTATAGTTCCACCAATTAAATTGATGCTTTTCAACTTCCTAGAAATAAAATAAAATAGAATGAATATATTAGACTTGGTAGTTTCTGATGCCCTCTCTAGGTATGATCCTATCACATAAGACCTAATGGGTTTAAGGGCATGGATAGAGGGTAGGGTTAGCCCCAACTATGAGCCAGACGTGTAAAGAATAAAATACACAAGAGATCTGAGTGTTGGAAGAGACCTCAGGGCCAGCTGGTCCAAGTCTGACTTGAACCAGAATCCCTGCCACATCAGACTCTTCCCAAACCTCTCTTCTCTGCTTGTAGTCTTTTGGGGAGGGGTAACCTTCCTTGCATTTTTATTTTTTTTTAAATTTTTTGAGGGGGGAAGGTAGGGCAATTGGGGTTAAGTGACTTGCCCAAGGTCACACAGCTAGTAAGTGTGTGAAGGGTCTGAGGGCCAGGGCTCTACTCACTGCGCCATCTAGCCGCCTGCTCCCTTGCATTTAACATGCTTTCCATTGATTTGTATTCATTCTCTTCACCTTTATCCTGCTCATACTTAGGGACATCTGTCTGCATTGCCTCCTTTCCTCAATGACAGAAAACCTGGTGTGCAGGAAATGCTCAATTTGGGGGCTCTTCCAGCATGTGCATATTTAATGACTGTTTATTTAAAGTAACAGGCCAACGGCAGAATTTAGGGTCATCTGTTCTGTTCTCTATGCTTAAGAAGCATAGAGCCATTTCCTAGTACTACCTGAGACCCACTCTAAGCTCTAGATAGCTCCCAACCCAGAGGGAGAAAGTTAAAAACTGTTACTTATCAAGGAAGGCACATTTTTTAGAGAAAAATGCAAAGGAAGCATCCGTTTGGAACATTCGTGGGGAAATGGGAATGGGGATGGGACTGGGACTACCCCTGCCCTTCTGATTTCCCATCTCCAGGTTTTAGGAAGAGCTCCCAATAGAGCAAAGTCACGAGTGAAGAGGATACATCCTGACCCATTGCTAGGTTTCATAGGACCAATCACGGCCATCATGCTCAGAATTTAGGGTTGGTAGGAAACCGCTCTTTTAATGAGCTTGTGGTTCATTCAGCTTTCTCTCAATGGATATTATTGCTGTTTTCGTTCCACAGAGCTTTTGGCTAGCAGGATTTCAGCTCTCTGGATGTTTTCCCTTTTCCTTTAAAAAAAAATAAAATAAAATTCACTGTCCTTTACTCTGACCTTGAATGTCTTAGAGTCCACAGCTCATAGAGACATCTTGCCAGTGGTAGGATGGGATTTGATTTTTTTTTTCCTTCTCACTGACTAGGGTTTCAGCGAGAGGTTCACATAGGAAGGTGGGACCATTTTTAGGGTCTGGTGGGCTTGGGGGAGATTTAGAGGGACAGCACAGCAGAATGAGAGAGAGTGGTGGGATGGAAGGGACAGGGGAGGGACCTGGGTTCTAATTCTATGATTCCACAATAGTCTGGAGAAAAGAAACCTTGAGGAATGTGTGATAGCCATTCTTAGGTATCTGAAGGGCATTCATGTGGCAGAGGGATCTGACTGGATGTGCTTGGCCCCAGATGTCAGAAATAACTTCCTAACAATTGGGGCTGTCTATAAGTTCAATGGGTTGCCTGAGGAGGAGGTGGGAGCTCTCGCCTCACTGGAAGTTTCTGGGTCATGGCTGGATGTGCTCTAGTTAGGAATAATATCGAGGGGAGTCTTGCTCAGGTCAAAGTTCAACTCCTTGGCTTCTGAGGTCCTTCCAACTTGGTGACTTGGTGGTTTTTGTTTGGGCTCTACTACTTCTTGGCTGCATGAATGCCACCCCTCTGGGCCTCAGCTTCCTTATCATCAAATGAAAGGATCAGGATATATGATCACTAATCTCTGCTAGTTCTAACTACCTACAAATCTTGGCTGAGACTCCACTCAGAACAGGTATATGTTGAGGGACTGCTGGCAGCTCATGCTGTATGTTGTGGGATAGGGTCACAATCACTTCCCACCATCTTGGTTTTTCTGAAGATCTGATACCTCTGGGTGAGCTCCAGAATCTGTGATAGTGTCCAAATTTTCCCCACCCAAACATCACTGTTACATGTCCTCAATTAGAGGTCCACCATTCCAATGCCTTTATTCGACAGATGAGGGAAGAGCCCAGAGGGGTTTTAAGGCACTTGCCCAGAGTCAGACAGATAAGATGAGCATACCTGGGAAATGGGCTACATCCTGGTCACCCACTTCTTAGCTTAAATGTTGGCCCTTGCCCAGACTGTTGGCACTGGGCTTTGAACTAAGCCATCTCCTGACTCCATATTGACCCCTCTTGGGTGTGGGACCCTGGGGAAATCCTCTCCCCTCTCTGAGCCTTACTTCCCTCCTCTTTATTATGGAGGCAATGATGTTATCATTTTCTGAGCTCATGCTTATCTAAGCAACAGACTTAGAATCTGAACTCAAGTCCCCTGACTTACTCTTTCACAAGACCCTCCTGCTTCTCATCCACTCCACACTGCCTTCGCTCCATTTTTTGTGAGCCAATGGATGACAATCCTGCATAGAACTTGCTTTGTCTATTTGTTCACGTTCTCTCTCCCGTTAGAGTGTAAGCTCCTTGAGGGCAGAGACTATCTTTTGCCTCTTTTGTATCCCTGGCCTTGAGCACCATGGATGGCACATAGTAGATGCTTAATAAATGTTTATTGATCAATGCTATTTATGCTTTTTGGTTCGATTTGGCTAAAAGAAAAGGATTTCTGAAGCACACACTGAAATGAAGCTATTTCCATTTTCTTCTAATCAGATTTCATTTTAGATTATTACTCAGTGTAGAGAAAATGGAATCATAAAACCAAGTAGCCCTGGGTCCCGTGTCCATTTCCTCAGAGATGATGTCAGGAAGAGGGCCCCAGGGGCTCAGCAGCCCAGTTTTTAGAATACCTCTGACATTCATCTAGCTCCTAACCTGTGATTTGTGTTCAGTGACTAAGAAGGGCCACACTCCCAGAGAGCAGGACACAATGAAGGTCCAGTCCTCCTTTCCTGGCCTCTGAGCTTCCCACTGATCTTGTCTGGTTTCCCCAGCACCACAGCCACAGTGGATCTTAAGGAAATATGTGCAAACTGGATTGAATTACAAGGACACCCGACATAGGTTCTCTTAAAGAAAGCCAGCCAAGGAGCTGACAGATGCCATCTGCGTTGGAGACAAATGGAAGTGACTCGGGGGCTGATTTTCAAACTATCTCGAAGAGGACAAGACTCTCAAATGAATGGAACCTCAATTAATCACCGAGCTTTGATAAATACCAAAGTGGGATAGCCCCCGCCCTCAAGGAGGTTGCATTCTGTTTGCAGGCATGGACACTTTTACCAAACAACAAAACCCCATTGACCAACAGGACATAAACAATGACAGATGTATAGATGCATTCTCTTCTCTAGAAAATCTTTAGGAAAATGATCTAAGCTCACTTATCAAGCATCTCCTTGCAAAAACCCACATCCAAACCCCAAGCCTGGCAATGGGGAAAAGAACAAGCAGGCTCCTCCAGGTTTTGTACATTAGATCATTTCTTCACCATCTGGATTGCTGCGCTGGAAGGAAACTTACAGATCGTCTAGACTTCCTCCCTTTCCCAATTTGATAGATAAAGGAACTGAGCGCCAAAGAGAAGAAGCGATAGCCCAAGGTCCCCAACATAATAAGGAGCAGAGCTAAATCTGAACCCTCATCTCTACTCAAGATTCTACTGCATCTACCATTTAACTCATTAAAACAAAAAATAGCCTTAAAAGCTCACTTTACATAGGGTAAAAGTGCCTACTATGTTCTAGTCAGTTACATCCAGTCCAGGGATGCTACAAAACTTCTTTCCCGTTAGAAAGTATGCCCCTTAAGGGTAGGGACTGTCTTATTTGTTTCTGTTTGTATTCCCCAGGGGTCAGCATGATGTTCAGGATATATACTGCAGAAGTCACTTAATAAATGCTCTTATCTGTCTATCAATCTACTAGTCTATCCATCCATCCATCCATCCATCCATCCATCCATCCATCCATCCATCCAATCTAATCTGATCTACACTGGAAAAACAAAATGGATGAAAAATTTATGTTGCCCAGTATCCCACTGAGTTTATTAATATATAAGTTAACATATGAACCAACCATGGAAGATGCACAATGAGATAGAGTCCAAACTGAATAGGGAAAAGTGATCAGGCTGGATCATATTTTCAATGATACCATTCACTGCTGTAAAAGCCTGTCTCTAACACCCTGCAGTTGCTGGTGGCATGTGAGAAATTATAGAAAACCATAATCACACAAGAAATCAAAGGATCATATATTTACAGCTGGAATGAACCTCAGAGGCCATCTAGTTCATTCCTCCCCTATTTTATAGGTGAAGAAACTGAGGCTTAGTGACTTACAATTTTTGTACAACTAGAAGTCACCTCTGAGGTCATCTAGTCTAACACCTTCAATTTACAGGTGAGCCTGAGAGAGGTCAAGGGTCGACAAACATTTATTAAGGACCTACCATTTGCTAGGCACCATACTAAGTGCTGGGGATACAAAGAAAGCCAAAAGACAGCCCCTGCCCTCAAGAAGTTTACAATCTAATGGGAGTAATCTACGTACAAACCAGTTATACATGGGATAATTTAGACAGGAAGAAAGCCCTAGTATCAAGGAGGATTGGGAAAGACTTCTTGTAGAGTGTGGGAGGTTAGCTTGTCAAGGGACTTTCCCAAGGTCACTGAGACAGCCAGTGGCAGATCAAGGATTCAGACTCCCAACCCTGCCCTCTTTCTGTTGTACCAGTGATAAGTCAAAGAGCCACGGCCAGGTGCCTGGAGTGTGGGTAAGGAGGTGGTGGCCGGATAAACTCGATAGGAAAGAGAGAGAAAAACATTATAAGGACACACATGACCAGAGAAGGAGGTGGACTAGGGAGGGGCAGAGGTGTCTCACACAAGTGGTTCCAGGGACATTAAGCACTGCTGCCCTGCATACACTAAGCGGACCAGAGAAAGGTCTCCAGAGGTCAGGGTGAATACAGAGGTCTTACGGGGAAGATGAAGACAAGGATCACACTGAGCAGGAAGGTGTGACCCCCAGTGATGAAGCCTCAGATTCATCAGTTTAGACTACTAAGGAAACCCAAATGGAGTCTTCTGGCATTGCCAAATGAACTTGAAATGGGCCCGTTTATTAACTTTGGAGAACTAAGCACATCTCTTCGACTCTGTAAAAACTGATCATTACTTTCTAATGTGCAGACCCTGAATTAGTCCGGCAGTATCTCTCTATTAGGCTTGGACACAAATGATAAACCCTAATTTGCCTGTAGAAGCCATTAGGATGTCTTACATGGACAAGCCAAGCCTTTCTTTTTTTCCTGGGCATGGTTCTCCACATTAGTTTTTCCATTTTAGAATGCACAGGCAGGCACTGCATAGCTCATGCCAATGAAAAGCCTTGGTGGGTGCAGTGTTGGACTTTCATTTAGGAAGACCTCGGTTCAGATCCTGACTGACAGCAACTTGCCATGTGCCCCAGACAAGGACATGTTTTAAGCTCTCTGAATAGCCCTGCGAAGAGGTCAGATCCTTGGCCTCAGGTCCTTGCCAGCTCTAAATTTATGATCCGATGATTTTAAGTCACTCTTTGGTCTCAGTTTCCCTCTCTGTAAAATAGAAAGGGCTGGGCTATATGGTCCCTGGCGCCTCTTCTGGCTTTAAATCTGGATCCTTTAGAATCCAGGCTTATGAAAAGGGCCCTCAGAAATCACATAGCACATCCCCTCACCTCCCCCCACCCCATCTTTTGTTCTTTCCTTTTCTAACCCAGGGGACTCTGACCCAGAGTGGTCAGGTGCATTGCCCAAGGTCACACAGCCAATCAATTGCAGTGTGGGAGGAGAAGAAGGCTCTGACCTAGTCTTTCCAGGGCTCTTTCCATCCCAGCCTGCTGTAACTCCTCGTCCTCGAGCCAGTTGGTATGCTGAATAGTAGATGGGAAAGGGATTTGTACCAAGGACGTTAGGGCAAACCTCTAATGAAAACTGTCATGGGATCTTTAATGAGAGGGAGGGTTGTCTGCGATTCAAGAATCATGGACTTTTCATTCCTGGGTGAGCCAGGAACGTTCTTGCTGATTGCAGCCTGGTCTCTTAGAGGAAGCTGAGCTAACAAAATTAGCAGGAAGTCTTCCATGGAGCTCGAAACCGGGTTTCTGCCTGACCCGCTCGCTTCTGACAGAGTGAAAAAAAAAGAAGTTTCCATAGACATGTCAGTGGCACTGAGGCCAAGATATCAGCAAACCCTGGCTGGGGCCACACAGCTGCCACATGGTGACCCTAAGCCCCCTGCCTATTTGCAAAATGCCCACTTGTTGAAAGGTGTTCAGTCTGTTTCTCAAGCTCTGCTTGTGACGCCCAAAGCTTCATGGGCCCAGGGTCTCACAACTGGCCCCTTAAAGAGGGGACTCTTCAGAAGCTTTCTAAACAATGTTAAAGTTGGCCTTCCAGTATCCCCTGAGGGATGGGAGGCAGCAGGTTGGGATTATTCTCAGCCTCTCCAGCTGGTGAGGACACTGGCCTGGGCTGCTCAGGAGGCCATTAGGACAATTAGGGACAGAGAGCCAGCTCAGGGCAGGGGGCCGACTGCCAGCTCTGGGGTCAGAAAGAGCTGGGGGCAAGTTCTTCTTCTGACACCTCCTGGTTCAGTTCCCCTGAACAATTCACCTGAGCCTTCAGTGCCCAATGGAGTCCCACAATCCCCCTGGTATTCGTAGCCTTGCCAGGTGCTGCGACTCCCACACCTGAGAGACAGGAGCTGTCACAGCTCTTATTTTAGAGGTGAAGAAAACGAGGCTCAGAGACCATAAGGAGCTTAGGCAACGGTCACAAAGCCAGGGCGGTTGAGGGGGAATTCGAACTTGGGTCTTCTGGAGATCAAGTCCCATGGGTCAGAACATGCTCTGCTGAGCCTGTGATGACGGGTTCGAGCTCAGGGAAGCCCTCAGATTGTTCCTACCTTCCAAAGTGAATCTGCTGTGTAAGTATTCTGCAGAACCCATTACAATCAAGTGCGATCGACTATTTCAAACTGCTGTCAGACTGCTTCAGGAGGACATTTATTCACTGATAATTCTAGCTCATTCGGACGTGTTTGTGTGACGGGGTACCAGTGTGAAGATGAACAAACTGAGGCTCAGACGAGTTAAATGATTTGTTCAAGGTCACGTAGCCAACACACGTTTGGTTCAAGATTCAAACGATAAAAATGATGGTTGTTTTTATTTAAAAAGCTGTTGCTCTCAGGGAGGGAACTTGCCCTTCTGTCTGACCCCCCCCCCCACACCTTCTAAGGAAGCAGCAGTGAAGGGTCGGACTGCTCCTTAAGAAGGCCGCTCAAGACCCTTCTTGGGAGAGAAGAAACAACTCCTTTTATTAGCCCTGGGAAAATAACTTGCATTATGTGCATGTTTTGGCTTTTGAAAATTTATTTTCTCTTTACAACGGGTTTGGAGGCCAGCCAAGGATGCCTGTTATGAGAAAGAATTATTCTCACAAGTAGTGTTAGTTCCTGCGGACAAAGAAAGCCTAGTTTGTAGTGACTGTGTGTGATTCCAGAGCCAAAGTGGTTTTTGTTTTGTTTAAAGGGACAATTCAGCAGCTTTGGGCTGTAGCATCTCTGGCCTGAGCTCCTTCTACAAGAGCCCAGATGCAACCTTGTTGGGCCGCTGCTGCCGAGGGGGCTGAGATTCTGCGACCGAGGATGGGAACTGGAGTAGCAGGATTTGGAATTTGGAGCTGAATTTCAGAGGGATCCCAGTCTTTCTTACAAACCATTCTTCCCTCCTTCCCCTAGCCCTTTTCCTTTCCTCTCATCCCTTCTTTAAAAAACAAAGAACAACAATCCTCTACTGACCTCCAGTAAACCTCTTCTAGGACAATGAGGCAGTATGCGTCAGAGGTAGGGCTTAAAGCCCAGGCCATCCTGGCCCCAAGACTGGCTCTTGAGCCATTAACCAAGTCCAGTCAAGGCAATGAACACCGTACAGATATAAGGGGAAAGAGACACAGTGTCTGCCCTCAAGGAGCTTATGTTCTACAGGGGAAAGAAGCTCGAAGCGGGGGAGGGAAGGAAGGGCAGATGAAGGCACTACCCATGAGGGCATCATAGAGGAAGTCTGGGAGGAGAGTCAGGAGCACAGCCTAGAGCAGAATGAAGACACGGCCCTGGCCTCAACATCCCCCTTAAAAGGAGGTCCTGGGGAGCACCAGCCCATCACTGGGAGGGTCCATGGTGAGGGGAGAAGAGTCCTTCTGAGGAGTGAGCCCCCAGGGTAGGGAGCTTTCTGGGCCATGGCAGAGAGACTCCAGGAGAGTCAGAAGTACAGGCTCGGCCATACTTCTTCTAGAGTAAAGCCTTTCAGTGAGCCACGGCATCCAGCTGGTTACATCAGGGGCTCATGTGCCCCGTGTAAGCCAACAGCCAGGAGACTGACCCACACTTCACAAGGTCATGTTTAACTGTTACAAGAAGGTGAACTTGGGTTCTCAAGGGAAATTCCCGCTGAACACAAGCTTTGGGGGCAGGACCAAGCAAGCAGTGAAGGCTTCAAGTATAGACATCAGTCTCCCTGGGTTTACAAAAGGTGTGCACCTTCATGACCCAGTCATGAAGAAAACCTGCTAATGTATAAATTGCAATTTACAACAATGTGAGGTATAGAATGTAAACCCCCTGAGGGAAGGGGTTGTTTTCATTTCCATCTTTGTATCATTAAAGCCTAGCATAGTGAATGGCAAACACTAGGTGCTTAATAAATGCATATTGAATGGAAGTAAATTCATCTTTGTCTCTAGTTCCTAGTGCATGGGAGTGGCTTCATAGATGTCCGTTGGAGTTCCCTCACCAATGAGATGCTGGATCCCTGTTGTATAAGAACTGACGTACCCTGACCAACATTTTCAGCAACGGTTAGATCTCGTTACCTTGCTATAGAAAGCCGAATTTTGTTGGGAAATTATGTACATTAAAAAAGCTATCCTCCTCTTTCTCTGTGTGCTCCAGACTCTGGCCCTTTCAACAATAACCAGGCCTGTTTAATGCCATCCCAATTCGCCCAGAAGACTGTGGCTAGTGTTAGAAATGTGTCAGCCAGGGTTTCAAGGTTATCCTGTGAAGGCGATGGGAACGGAGAGTTTAGGGGGAGCGTCCTTTGATAGCAGCTTCACAACCAGATGAAAAACAGCTGCAGTAGGAATTTGTCTTAGAAGTTCCCCACCTACCATCATTACCTAAAGGAGAAAAAAACCGCATCCCATCGGATTCAGGGACTGACATGCCATCGCCGACAATGGACAAGACGTGAGGAGTCAGGGAGACCAGGGCCCACACTCTTAACTCAAAGCCAAGCTGATCCTTTCCTGAGGCAGGAGCAAGTGATTTAATTTCCCTGACCTGGAGGTTCCAAGACTCGTGGTGAAAAAACCATGAACGGCTTTTTTTACCCTCTCAATGCTCAGTTAAAACCCTCGTATCCTTGTGGCCTTCACGGTGGGTCTGTATTTCTTAAGAGAAGCTTTGTAGAATTATTCTCACTCCTTGATGAAGAACCACAGAAGCTGAGAATCAGGACCTCCCAATGTGGAAGGGCAATAGAATCCTTCCAGCAACACACCTGATAGTGACCGGAAGCCCTTCAGTGAGGGAGATGGCCCTCCGTGAGGTGGCCCATGCCATTGTTAGGAACAACTTCTCAACATCAGTCTCAATGGGCCTCTCCTTTCTGACCCTACTGACCCCGCTTCTAACCTCTTGGGCCAAGCAACACAAGTCTAACCCCTGCTACAGGACAGTCCTTCAGATACCTGAAGACAAGTGTCATGCCTATGGCATGTTGGACAGAGACATGGAAACTCATGGAGGGGAGCCCTGGAGTTACAATCACTTAGAAACTCACAATGACCCATATACCTGGAAATGAGGACATGAACAGAAAGGCCGATGAAGATGCCATAGAGTGAGACTTAGGGCCCTTGGTGTATGGCTCACAGATGAATTGCTACCTTCCACTCTGTCATGTTGGTACCTTGCCCCTGAGATGGATGGCAGCCACTGTCCACTCACTGTCTGACTCTTCGTGGCCCCATCTGGGGTTTTCTTGGCAGAGATACTGGAGTGGTTTGCCATTTTCTTCTCCAGCTCATTTTACAGATAAGGAAAGTGAGGCAAATGGGGTGAAGTGACTTGCCCAGGGTCACCCAGCTAGGAAGTGTCTGGGGCCAGATTTGAATTCATGAAGATGAATCTTCCTGACTTCAGGCCAGGTGCTCTGCACTGTGCAGCCTAGCTGCCCCAATATTTATTAAGCACTGACTATGTGCCAGGCACTGTGCCAATCTCTGGAAAAGAAGCAAAAGAGAGACCCCTGAAGAGCTTACAGTCTAGTGGTTAACCGCACATCACTATAAGGCCACCTATGAACCAGGGGCTGGGGCTGGGATTTTTTACGAAAAAGTAGGCAGTGATTTCACCAGAGAGAAGCCTTGTAGTAAAAGGAGACAATTTTCAACCAATTACTTTACTACATTAAACCTTAAAAACCCAACTCTAAATGAGTGGAGAAGCCACCCCCAAACATTTGGGTCTTCTCTGTCTTCCTCCATGGGCTCACAGCATCATAATAAGTGGTAGCTTCAGACCACTGAGTGCTAAATCGCAGCCAAGGTGTCCTAGAATGCTTATCTGACTTATTCAGTCGTGGGTCCCTATTTCTCCCGCTCATTCTAATTGATTTTCCCCAGATTTTCATCTTGCATGGCTGTGCTTCCCCCAACACCCCAGCACACACTCACGCAGCTCAACCCTGGTGCCAGCTTTGGGCACGAGGGGAATCAATCCTTGTGCTAATAAACTTGTGCCTTGCTTCCACCTGACACAGCGCTCAAAAGGACTGTGACCCCATAAGGCCAGTGAAGGCCCCCGCAAACACTGGGTACTAAGCTTCGTCTCTGCCAGTACTGTGTTCTCTGATGTTGAGAGAGAAAGATGGGGCCTGGAATAGGACTTGGAAGGGAATGGAGGGTTTCTGACATTAATGAAGACCAGGGACAAAGGTCAAGATTTCTGTTCTCACTCATACTACTGTCATCATGGCAAAGTGGACAGAGGGTCATTCTTGGAGAGGGGTTCCAGCCCTGCTTCTGACACGTCCTGGCCATATGACCCTGGGCAAGACACCGAACTTCTCCTCTTTCCCAAGTTCTAGTCTTGAAGACTGGAAGTTAGAGAAGAGTTGCTAACTGGTATGGGTGCAGGGACTTTTCACCCTGGGAGTTCCTTACCCTGATGAAATCACAGACGTCACCCCACCCCCCCAAACACTTCCACCTGAGAGGGGGAAACCCATTATTATAGGGGGTTCTGCGAGGCTCAAACAATATCGGTTACATAAAGGGCTTTGTCTACCTCGACGTGATTATTATTATTTAGAAAGTGACTTTTCTAGTAAGTTCCGATGGGGCCCATTTCCACTCCAGATTGCTTGGCCAAAAACAACCAAGATTAATCAGCTTGAAAATGTTTATGCTCCTTACGGTTTTCGTTGGCTTTTCCCCAGCTCTCCGGCCACTTATGTAAAGGATAAAGAGATGGAAGCCCTGATGCTGGGTGGGGCCATCTCTGGGAAGGTGACCAGCGCCACAGTCTGGACCCTCAACAATGCTCAAACCTAGAACGTTCTGTTAAGTTAAACCGAGTTCCTTGTTCAGGGTCACCTTTCAGGGCCCCAGGAAACTCTAAGACTCTAATTTGCAAAGCAGGTGCTCTGGTGCATGAGTGGAGGGAGTTTCCACACTGGGAGTTACATACATACACAGATATGTACACATATGTTTTCTATATATACATGTATGCATGTGTATGAATGAAATCACAGGGCTAGTTAAAAAAGACATCATGATACAGTAGACACCAAAGGCAACACTGAAGAGGAAGTAAGTCAGAGAAGGCTTGGCCGAGGTAGAGTGCTGGGCTTGGAGGGAAGAAGACCGCAGCCCTGTGACCCTGGGCCAGTCACTAAGCCCTTCTCAGCCTCATTGTGCTCATCTGTGAAATGAAAGCCAGGGACCTCTAATTCTATGGCCACCTGAGGCCAGGGGTGGGGGTGGAGAGGGGGAAGGGACTATTCTCTCCTCTTTGCCTTGGAGATTGGGATGGGGGGAAGGAGGGTCATGGGATGGACCATATGGAGGGGTGAACTTCAGCACTCCCTGGACTGGTTGAGAGCAGAGCCTGGGGAGAGCCCTTTGGAGGCTCTGGACTGTGAGGGTGGGGATGGGGACAGGTGGGGAGATGGCTGTGAGAGAGGAAGCAGACAGCAGATGCCACAGACATGTCTGAGCCACAAGCATCCAAAGACCGCCTTTGATAAAAGGAACACGCCAACATGCCAGGGCTTGGCAGCCACTTCCTCCCATCTTTCACGTGCCGGTTTGACCATTTCACCCGGGGATCCCGGACTCCCAAGTGAGCCTTCTCACACAGGTGATCGCACAGGGGGATTAAGGAATCTACCAATTAGGACTGGCCTCCAATATCGAGTGGCTGGTGAGACCTTCGGGAAAGGCCAATTAGCTCTAAATCTTCTAGGGGCACTTGGGGAGGCTGAGAAGGGATCGATTCCCAGCCAAGTGTGGAGATGCTGCAACCTCCAGTGCTGGATTAGCTCCTGAGAGCGTCTGTGTGTCTGTCTGCTCATCAGCTGCCAGAATTGTTAGGGGAAGGAAGGGCTGCTCAGCTGCCCATCCGCCTTCCTCCCTGGACTTTCCCATCTCTTCTCACCCTCTCCCGTCACTGTATCCCTGCCCCTCACTCAGCTCTTTTCTCGACCATCCTCCCAACTCCACTGTCTTTGATGAGGGGCATCCGTGTGGGCGCACATTTATATTTTCAGGCATCTGTATGTATGTGGACACAAGCATGTGTGTGTGCATTTGTATGTGACAGTGGTTATACTTAATGTCACCCATTCATGATTGCTGTTGGGATCATAGCCCTAGAACTGGAAGTAACCTTGGAGATCACCTCATTTTACAGAATAAGGAACTGAGGCCCAACTAGGGAAAATGACCTGCCCAAGGTCACAGGGGCAGCAAGTAGCGGAGCTCCTGAGACCCTAATTTAGAGCTGGAAAAACAGCCTCCGATCCAATTCTCCCATTTTATAGATAAGGAAAGTGAAATTCAGGGAGATCGCGAGATTTCCCAGGCCCAGAGACCGAGAGTGGGGGCTCTTCACCCTTCAGGGTCACAGACCCTCTCCCTTCTGGACTCCTTCTCAGAGTCACGTTTTCAAATGAATAAAATAAAAGAAACCAATTTTATTAGAATAGCTATTAAAAGATTTTCTGAAAAAGTTAATAGACTGCACATTCAAACACCCTATGGCTGGGACCACCAAGTCCAATCCCTTCATTTTACAGATGAAGAAACCGAGGCCCAGAGGAGGGAAGCAACTAGGACCCTCAAGCTCCCCTTTACCAAGTCCCTTCTTCCATAGCGCATGAAATGGGGGCCCGGAGGTGACAGAAACTAAATACAGACTCTCCCCTTAGAGAATTTAGGAAAAAACTTGGTGCCAGAAGTGTGATGGGAACCCCAGTTCCAATCTTGTTCTCTTTCCACACAGAGTAGTCAGTCTGTCGTGAGGCTCAAAGGAGAGCATGTCTGGAAAGCACTTGGCACACCTAATAAGGGTATGCCAATGCCAGCCCTCAGGATCCCATCACAATATGGACTTTTGGTGTTGGGGGCGTGAGAATTCCCTTCTGTGGGAGCACGGAACAAGAGACCAGGTTGAACCCTGTGAACGGTGGTGGATGAATGTACTGAGAGACTATTGGCAAGGGAGAAAGGCTGCATGGAAGAAATTCAGAGAAGAATAGAAGAGATGTCTGAACTGATGCAGCAGCAGAAATGAAAGTCAAACCCTGACTAATTGTAATAGCTAATCTTGGTTCCAGAGAAATGATGGAACCTAGCTTCCTCCACCTGGCAGAGGAGTGGAGGACTATGGGGAGTGGGGGGAGGGGAGAACGTTGCAAACATTATTCGACATGGTCGCTGGGTTTATTGTTTTTTTGAAGCATTTGATTTAATTATAATGTTGGGTTCAATGCAATAACCATGATGTAAGACAAGAAGTGTCTTTCTTTTTCTTTCTTCTCCTCTCCTCTCTTTTCTCCCTTTTCTTTTCCTTCCTTCCTTTTTCCCTCTCCCCTCCTTCTCTCTCTCTCATGCCCCCCCCATTTTTTTAAAGGGAGAATATGCTTGGAGAGTCAGGAGAGACTTGAGTCTGAAGCCCAGCTGTTTGTAACCAACCGTATAACTATAGACAGAACGCTTGATCTTTCTGAGCCCTTTTCTTCATCTACAAAATGGATGTTTTTTCAAGGCGCAAAGGAGAACATGGTGGTGAAGCCTTTTGCAAACCTCAACATATTTAAAAAATGATGTCAGTTCATACTACTATGTTTTAAAGAGTTCAGCTCTCCCCTGTTTAATGGTGGGCTAGATCTTCTAGAGATGGGTTTTCTTGCACTTGTACACAGGCAGCCCCTGGAGAACTTCAGAGGTAAATAGCTGCTGTTTTGCCTAGCCTAGCCTAGCCTGATATCTGAGTAGATTACTCATCTGCTTCTAGGCTGCGGTCGGAAGTGAAAGAGCTGGAGATATGCCTTTGCCTGAAATCTCTAGGAGTGATCTTTAAGGCCCTGTTAATGTACTCATAATCTGTGCATTTTACTAACTGGCTGAATATTTATAGGGAAATATTTCTGAACCAGGCTCCCAGTTCCCGTAAACTCGGGCATATTTAGAGATGCGTTAATGAGGACGCTCAGTCATGAGACAGGCGCTAAGTGAGTTATGACTCTCACAGTTTGATTCAGTGTCTCCCCACTAAGAGAAGTTGATAAAACGTCTTAAGTAAAATCTGAAGTCCCCTAGCAGCTGTTTGGTTTGCATAACCACAGATGTATAAGCTTTATTGGCAGTAAATGTCATTCTGGCACACAAACGGCATGCCTGGAAAACCCAAAGGCACATCGGAGCCTGTTATTGCTATCACAGAGGATCACATTCCCTGACGAGATGTACAACCTGAAATGGGAAACATCAACAGACGCTGGCCGTGGTGAGGGCTGGGGCATGCCCGCTGACAGGCGTACCACAGTGACAGGAATTCGCTTTGAGTTGCAATTAGTGGCACCATCATTTTCGGGTGCTCCTGCCAATTAATTAAGCCTGTCAAATCGAAAAAAACAGCAACGTTCACATGATAATTTGTATCGGGAAAGACAAAACTAACACAGGCAGAAATGAACATGGAATTCTCCCTCAGAGAACTTAGACACAAACCAAACCGGGGGAGGAAAGGAGCAAAAAAGAAAAGAGAAGAGAGGTAGAAAGGATGGGGAATGGGGGGGGGGACAGGGGGGAGAGAGAAGAAAGTTAAACTGTCCTTGTTATAATTGTTAACTCTGATCGCTCAAGTAGAAGACGGGCTGATTAAAACTCCAAACGAGCCCCTAGCTTGCTGAAATCTCAGAGTCCGGAATGATAGAATCAGAGGAGTTTATTCATACCATTAAACCCCAGAGAACTTAATTGAAAGAAGAGCATAGCCCGGACCTTGACAAGCGGGAGGTCACAGTAATTGCTGCCGGACATATTTAACATTAAGATAATCAGGCCATTAATTACCCTTTGGATCATTAAATCAGCCAGTTGCAAAATGAAATTTCTGCCTCTATTACTCACTTGAGAGACCACAGGGGTGGCTTTTAATTTATCAGTGAGCTTGAGCTACAAAGGATCAGGCTGGGGGAGGGAAGAAAGGAGAGGGGGGGGTTTGCTTCAGCAGAGGCAGGGATATCAATCCGCCATGCTTGGTGATCGTGGCAAATTAACTAGGTAAGATAACCCTGGCTTGCAAAGGCAGGAGCGGAGGGTATGTAAATAGATGAGGGCAGACAGGGAGAGGAGAGCCTGCACACCACTTAGCAGGATAATAAAGGAAATCATCCTTGATTATCAGCGCTAATTTGGACACTGCCGGTAGCTTGTTATGTGTGTTCTGAGTAGCATTTAATTAATTCAATTGCTTGTTAATGAGGGAAGTGACATGTGGGGAGCAGATGCCACCCAATTGCAGATGGGCTCTGGTCAGCTCTTCAGAGCACAGGCCTTTTTTTTGGATTCCCACCCATCCCTCTCCCCCTCCATGTTATCTTCCCCTTTCCTTCTCTCCCCTTTATGTGACACCCCCTCCCCAAGAAAGAAAATAGTAAAAGATGTCCAGCGCTGATGACCACTCAAAAAAGACAAAACGCTGAGCTCACTAGGCTCAGAAATGTTGAAGCATCATCAGATCTGATGATTCTGGGGCCAGAGAGGGACTGCTGTTCCCTCAGGCCATCGTCGGAAAAGTGCATCCTTATGCCAGGAATTTGAGATGGAGGCGATTATGTAGCTCCCCCCTCCTCATCTTATGATCAAACCGAACAAGACAAAGAAATGTGGAGGCACTCTCACGTTTAACATCTCAGAGAGGCCGGCAGGAGGGAGCCAATTATTTCCAGTTTGGATACATTTCCCCTTCGTCAATATCGCCAAGTGGATAAATAAGATGAAAGTTGGGCCAGGAAATCAAAGAGGCCAAAGTAACATCGTCAGGACAAACTTATTTCATCTGAAGTCGGCTGCTGGTCTTCCTCACAGATTTTTGGTGCCAGGGGACTGAAGCTTCCTATCAGGGGAGACATCTCTCTCTTTTTTTTTTTAAATAGGTGAAGCAGGAAGGGGTGGTAATAGGCACTAGGGTGGATTTAAATAATAAAGAGAAAAACACTAAAAATGGAAAAGATGTTTGTTCTATGGACTAAGGAAGCCACATGGTGGTTCCTAGAAATGGGCCAAGTCATTTCACTTCTAAGTGGATTCAAAGAGATGAAGGAGATTCTGCCCTAGGTCCAGAACATCCTTTCACAGAATTTAGAAGGCAATCATGGATGAGTCTCGGCCAGCTCTCTTTGATTTTCTTTTTCTTTCTTTCTTTTTTTAAACCTACAAATCACCAGGCTTGAGACTGCTAGGTAAATAAGGCGTCCACCCCCGTAGGAAAACTAATATGGGTTTACGTATCAACTGGAAGCCTCTGGGCTGAGTTACAGAGAGAGCAGAGGAAGAGGCAGGGCCAGTGTGGAAGGGAAGAATTACCAACCAGAAAGCTACAGCAGAGGGCTCTGCTGGTCCTGAGGTTAGCAAATAACTTTCCCTGCTGTATGGATGTGGAAGCTGACCTGAGTCCTGACGGCTCCTCAAACGGCCTCAGTGACTTGTCCATCACAAAGAGGGAAGGGAAGGAAAAAAAAAAAACCCGACAATTTGCTGACTATTCATTAAGTGTCTGCCAGGTACCAGGCCCTGTGCTAGGGAAGAGGCTCATATCCATCTGACATTGAAAACTTCTGACCTGGGATGCTTCATTTCGAGCATACTTAAGAGGTCGGGCCAGTAAGAGCTGACATTTGTTAAAATGCTTTTGGTTTGTTGAAGCTTTTTTGTATCTTTGATCTGGGAGCTTGGGCAGGGCTGGTCTCTATTCCCCTTTGAAAGATGAGAAAACAGGTTGGTGGAATGTAATGAAGATAGGAGTTAGCCTTGAGTAACCCGGGTTTGAATACCCTCTGGGCCTCTGACTCCCCCTACAACTACTTTTACTTTCTGGGCCTCGGTCTCCTCAACTGTAAAGTGAATGGGGTTAGCCGAGATCATCTCTTCTCAAGCTTTTTGGTCTCAGGACCCTTTTACATTCTTAAAAGTTACTGAGGTACCCTCCTTCCTCTCCCCACTCCCAGCTCTTTAAAAACTGGGTTGTATCTACAGATACTTCCTGTATTTGAAATAAAAATGAAATTAGTTTTGACCTCAAGGAGCCCTTGAAGGGGCCTCAGAGACCCAGGGTCTGCAGACCACAATTTGAGAACCATTGGGCCAAGTGATCTCTAAGCCCTCCTGGGGCTAACATTCTATTAGGAGATGATTCTATTTGGAATATGTTTGTTAGCCTTTTTAGGTCTGGCCTTTGACAAGATCCTAAAGTCCAAAGGGCCAGGTCTGGAGTGTGAGGGTCTGAGTATGATTCTCAGCTCTGAGGTCATCCTATTCCCTCTCTGGGCCTGACTTTGCTCTTCTGTAAACTGAGAGGGTTGGGCTTCATCGACTCATCCGACAAACAATTATTAAGTGCCTGCTACATGCCAGGCCCTGTACTATGCATGCTGGATACAAAGACAAAAATAGAAACTCCTCAAGGAGTTTCTGCTGTGTCGTAAGAGGAGTAAATACTTTGGTTGTTGAGTCATTTTTCTCTTGTGTCTGACCCTTTGACCCCATTTGGGGTTTTCTTGGCACAGATACTGGAGAGGTTGGCCATTTCCTTCTCCAGCTCATTTTACAGATGAGGAAACTGAGGCACACAGGGTTAAGTGACTTGCCCAGGTTCACACAGCTAGTAAGTGTCTGAGGCCAGATTTAAACTCATGAAGATGAGTCTTCCTGATTCTAGGCCGGCCCTCTATCCATTGTGTCACCTACCTGCCCCTGTACAAATATAAGTACATATAAATAAATACAATGACTCCTTAAGGAGGTCCTTTCTAGCTCTAACTTGGTAATATGATCTCTGTGCTGACTTCTTTAAGGTGATACAGCGAATGGAAGAGTGGAGACTTGAACCCAACTCTGCATTCTGAGGTTCAAAAGTCCTTCCACCAGGCCCTGTTTTCCTAGAATTTCCCACTACTTATACTTCATGCTTTTCTAAGGCCAGCGTTTCCTGAGGCTGAAGATAGAAAATACCTTTCTTCTTACCTCGAAGGTCAGTCAATTCTGCCCACCATTGCTATTCACACACCACTTCTGCCTCGCCATCTTAAATCGATATTTTAAGTGTGTGCTTAAATGGTATTGATAGCAATTAGAGAGGAAAATTCTGATTTTGCTCCAGACCCAGTTAATTGTTGTAACATCGATCTACCCTAATTTGACTTCTCACTCCAAATTAAACTGACATTACAAAGGGAGGGATGGAGGGATGGAGGGCATGGTTCCCCTCCCCCTAGACAATAAATTTAATATTGAATGCGATGAAAAGAAATGGCAGTTGTTACGAGATCCATGCTGAAAGATTTTCTCCCTCCCCCCACCCCCCTTTCCTGGGAGTAATTAAAAGATGCTTTTCTTGACTAATGATTCCCCTGTTTAGAAATGGGAAGTCAATACTGCTTGAGCAGCAGTCGGCTTTAATCTGTCACAATGCTCTCCAAGTTGGGACGCCAGTTCTCAGGGCGGCCGATAATCGCTGGAAGCAATTATAAGCTTTCTAAAGCTGACCTAATCAAGGCCCATGCGGCCCACAGCTCTTCGGAGGACCTGGATTTTGGAGCTTTCTTCTTCGGTGTTTTTGGGACAGAACTGTTTCTGTTTGGTTTTTGGGGCCAGGTGGGTCCCTTTGCACCTTCCCTCTATCCTGATTCAGACTTGATAGGGTTTGGCAGGGGGCTGCTCCAACTGGGTGCCTCAGTCTGAGACAGGGTTCTTAATGAGATGGAATGGGCGGGGCTCCCTGGGGGAACATGTGGCTAAGTGGACTCTGTGGCCTCCGCCATAATTTAGGCAAGAGGGCAAGAGGCAGACCACAAATTGTGAAGTACCTTTTTAGTGTGGGCTTTAATGTAATGATTAAATCGACTCACAGCTGCTTCTCCCAGCACTCGAAGACTCTCTTGCAAGGCCAGGGTCAAGAAAAAGAATTCTGTCCTGAAATTTGAGTCCAAGCTTTCTGGTTTATGCATTTTAATGAGGCAAGGATACAGGGACCTAATGAGGATCTTGCTAGATCTGAGTCAGTTCTTACAGAGTTTTGGGCTTCATTAGCTTCCATGGCTACAGTGATGCTGCAATATCTCCTCCCTTTGACAGATCCTTGATGCCACTGCCCAACTATACTTCTTATCCTACAAGGCATGACCAAGCATCTTCAGTGGCTCCCCATTACTGACAAACCAGCGTTCAAACCCCTCAGTTGGGCTCCCATTTTCCAGATTTATCTCCCTAAACATCTGCCAGGCTCCAGACAAACCAGTCAGTTTCTAGAAGAGTCGCCAGTCTACAATGGTGAAGGGACACTTCACGTCAGTAGTTGCCAACTCTTTTGAAATCATAGGTCTGGACTAATAACTCATTGTCACCATGATGTCCAAATACCGAAGTGGCTCTGTGATCTCAGCGCGGGTTATGTCGCCTGTGACACCGATAGCAAGCCTGCCGCGTTTCCCCATCCTGCCCTTGCCGCTGTCCTTCTGAGAGTGGGTCACGAGAAGGCCATCTACGGTGTGTTGTCCTGAACAGACCCAGCTGTGACTTAACAGATAAATTCTAGGGAATTGCCTGGGGCTGAGTGAGGGTAAGTTATTTGTCCACTGCATCAGGAATAGGATTTGAACTCAGGCCTTTCTTGACTCTAAGCATCACACTCATATCTCTATAAGACTTCTGTTATGATTACATTTGCATTACTTTTATGATGACAATTTATTTGTTCTCATTTCTTTTGATGGAGGCCAGATAGAAACCTCATCATTCATAATAATGGAAGAGAAGATGGGGGAAGATGGCGGAGTCACATGGTGGGAGTGAGGGACAGTGGACAATACAACTGAGTCACTGCCATCTGACAATGCCAGGGGAAATGAAGGAAGGCCTCCAGCGAGCTGAGCGGATTGCTGAAGTGACAGGACAAGAATTCACAGAGAAGAACGATATTGCACAGCTGAACTTCGCTGTAACAGGGGCTGTTCAAATGGATGAGCTCCCACAGACCCACTGGGGAAGACTGAGTATGATGATTTTTTTAATGTGTTACAATATGCACACGGTTCTTTCATTGCTCACCAGCGACAGTTATTTTTAATTCTTTAGAGACTGCCACTGGACACCATGAGGACATTGTTAGCAAAACAATAAACAAACAAACAAGCAAATAAAAGAGGTTTGTTTCATGGAGATGGTTGCCTTTTGAACTGCTCATGTGACACCATCAAGGAATAACTGATGGCCAGCCCACCGTGTGTTCCACGGGTATTCTGCGAAGTCAAGGGAAATGACAGATGCGGCACATTAGATGGCCTACTCTGAGAAGGGCAGCACCTAGGGTAGGACAGGGAAATGTGGAGGGCTTCCTATAGGCACCATAGGCGAGACGGCCTGTACTGAGTCACAGGGCCACTGCAGTATTTGGACATCACAATGACAATATACTCTGGACCTATAATTTCAAAAGAGTTGGCAATTATTGGTATGGAATGTCCCTTCACCAATGTAGGCTGGAGACTCCTCTAGAATGCCTGGGGCTGTGGCATGAGCCCAAGGGTGTGTGACCGACTAATTAGAAGGTGAGGAGATGGGTCTTATCTCACTTTCCTAAGGAGTTGGGGCTTATCTCCACCTCCCCTTCAGCCCCCAAAGTCCAATACCCCAATCCCTACTGCATTCCTAGGCACAACCCCAAGCAATGCAAATTCCTGACCTGCCCTCTTTTGTCCTGGGCAGAACTCTCAGGGCAGCTATGACTATTAGGTTATAACCTGTGACCCGTGATGCCCATATCAGGACCTGAGCACGTGACATTGAAAAAATCCCCATTGCCCCCAGTCAACCCAACCCCTCTCCCCCAGATTATCTGGGTCCCCGTTTATTTTATTTTATTTTGGATTTCTGGGTGCATGATTGCAAAGTTTGGAGACTGCTGGTCTTCCAGAGTTGCCTGAGATGCCAAGGGTCACACAGAGGCACGCCTTGACCCTGGCTCTCCCCTCCTCCAACGCTGGCCCTCTGGCCATACACTAGAGCCAGGATGCTTCTGGCCTGGATTACTAGTGTTACTGTTCCTACTGATTTTAAGAGTTGTTATTTAGGACAGATTTAAGATTCACAAAGGCCCATGCAGCTAGCTGAAAGCCTGACTATGTTGCTGAAAGAACTGCTTGAAAGAAAGGCACATATATTCACATATTTTACATAAGTGCGCACATGGGAAGTATAAACAAAGACATGATGCAGAAGACCCACTTTGGGAATAAGTGTCACCATGGAGGAGAAAGAAGAGAAAGATGGGCCTGGTCTTGGCGCTTCTCCAGATAGCCCAGGAACAACAACACCCTTCATTGTCCATTCCTTGCTACTGTTTTTGGTGACCTATGGGAACACTTTCTGCTTGGCTTGTCTAGTCACAAGCACTCTCTAGAGTCACTCAGTCAGGACAGGAATAAGGTTCCTATGCAGGGTACTTTGTGCCCACGTCCAGCTCACTTCCCACCACCTCCTCGCTGTACAGTAGCTCTTGGAACTTTGTGTCTAAAGCTGAAGCAGCTGGCACCACAAATTTTTTCATGCAGACAAAACCCTGTCTGCCCTGTCTGGTTGTGCCATCATTGCTGGGAATCACCAGGAGATGCCAGTTTCTTTTCCCTTGTGGGAGGCATAGTCAGGGCTTGCCACATGGCTAGATGTAAAATCTGGTCGTCAACAAACAAACCAGGGGAATCAAGCGGCTGGAGCTGATCCCCATCTCCTGCCCCTCAGATCGCCTTGGGGCTGGGAGGGGGCGGGGGATGAAAATATGCACAGCCTTTTCTCCCTTTTTCTCCCCTGCATCCAAAACCATAGTCTTGAAAGGAAACACAATTCTCTTTGTACCTGCTGCATATCGCTCAGGACCCCTACCTCACAGCACTTCCCTGCTGGAGATGTCCTTGGGAAGGTGACATTTATGGAAAAACGGGAGGGTTCAAACAAGTTCAAACTGCCCATCTCACAGCAATCCCAAAGTAGCATCTTTTAGAAGCATCATGTCTTTATGACCGATTCCACTCGAAAAAGGTTTATCACGGTCATTAATGAAAAGGAAGAAATGGAACAAGTGGCCTAAAAACAAAGCCTGCTCTCCTACTCGATAATCATCAGTCCTGAAGAGGATTTATCACATGCCAAGCTAGAGCTGCTTGATTAAATGTACAATTGATTAAATAAAACATTTTGCAGCTATAAATTCATTTATTCTCGAAAAGAAACCGAATAGATGACTGAGAGTATGAGACGTTAATGTAACAAGTCAGGAATTAATTGAGTCACATAAAAGGCTCAAAAATGTTGCCCGCTCAAAACTTAGGCTGACTTTCACTTATATATTCAGAATCTGGAGAACTGACTATATGTAAAGTAAGGGAAGAGAGCCCCCAAAGTTTAAACACAGAATTTAAAAAATGAAGGAGTTAGGATTCTCCGCCTCTGGGAAAGGCAGTTTTGAGCACCTAATCCCAGGATTATCTCACCAGCCTCCAGGAGCTGAAGTCACCAGGGTCTTCAGGAAAGCAGATTCTAATTCCCCGGTATACCTCCGGGCCCCCCAAACATCTAGCAGCCATCAATCTTCCAACGTGGCTTACCTGGTGGAGTCCAGCGAGGGCTTCATGTGTCCCTGGCAATTTTCTTCCCAGACACTGTTTGCCAACTCATTTCCAATGGAGGACATGACCTTGATGAGTTCAATGGGCCAGTCATCGAGGTCCAAAGACCGGACGCGGGAAAGGTGTGTGCCAAGGTTCCGGTGTATCCCTGAGCATTCGATGCACATGAGAGCGCCCAAATTCAAACTGGCCCAGTTTGGGTCTGTACAATGACACAGAAATCACAGACACAGGTAAAACACTGTCATTGCTTTCACATGGGTAAACCTTAATATGGGACAGAAATGGAAAACTGTGGGGGCAAGGAGTACACCACCCCCAGGGCTTGGCACAGTGCCTGGCACCTAGCAGGTACTCAATAGAAAATAAGCTCCCGGTGAGGAGGGATTCTTTCATTCATTTACTTGTATTCCCAGTACCTAGACAAGTATGTGGCACACAGCAGGCACTTAATAAATGCTTACTGATTGGTTGATTGCGAAATACTAAATTTCCTTTCCTTCCCTTGGACTATCAAAGGTTCGAAATGTGGTAGACCAATAATAGAAGTGACTGTGAAGAAAGCCAGATTTCCTAAGTCTTCTAACTCAAACCTTTCAATCAATCGACCAGTGGGTATTTATTACACACTTATTCTGTGCCAGGCACTGACTAGGTCGTTGGGATACAAAGACATGCAATAAAACAATCCCTGCCCTCAAGAAACTTACATTCTACTGGAGGAGACAATACACACATATACATATATACACATATACATATAAGCAAAATAAATAGGAAGTCAGTGTTCTGGTGAGAGGGAGAGGAGGGGACAAGCAGTGGGGGATGAGGAAAGAACTCATATAGAAGGTAGTGCTTGGGTTAAGCCTTGAAGGAAACCCAGGATTCCAGGAAATGGGAGAGGGCCATGGTAGGGTTTATCTGGTGAGCCCAGACATATGTGCTGTCTGAGAAGGCAATTATCCTGACATGTGTCCAGGATCTATGATTTCATCACTAACCAACCGCAGATGCCTATTTAGCAGAGAAGTTCGGGAGGTTTGCCTGAGGCTCAGAGAGATTAACTGACTAGTTTCGGGTCAAGTTTGGGTTGGGGTACTGGGGATGTGGAAGGGTGTGGAGGACAGGCCCTTGAGAACAGCTGAAAGAACTGAGGATGCTCCAGTGACAGGAAGACTTGGAAGGGATGGGGAGAAACAAGCCTGCCGTCTGAAGGGCTGAGATGGAGGACAAGGAGGAAACTTCTGCTCGGCCTCCAGGGCAGCAGAGGCCTGAGGGGCATCTGTCCGATGCCAGACTCGCTAGTCTGTGCTTTAGGAGAACCAGTAGATGGGGCAAACTTCCTCTACTGTTGGCGGCTGGCGCAGAGCAGAATGGGAGGCTTGGGAGGAGGTTTTGGCTGAGGCTGTGTGGCCCCAGGTCAGGGCTGTTGGAGAGGGGACTGTGGATCAGTACAGGTTGCATTTGGTGGCCCTTCTATGAAGGCCCTTCTAGCTCAAATACTGTAAATTATCATGTTTGTGATAATCGATGCTGCACTAGGTGGAGCCATAGTACCTAGAGACAAGAGACTCTTCTTCCTAAGCTCAAATTCAGCCTCAGACACTCTGACACACAGCTGTGTGACCCTGGGCAAGTCACTTAACCCTGTTGGCCTCAGTTTCCTCATCTGTAAGATGAGCTGGAGAAGGAAATGGCCAAGAACACCCCACATGGGATCATGCAGAGTGAGACGCGACCGAAACGAGTGAACGACGACCATCATGTTAACGCCAAGGAGGGAGCCAGAGAAATCGTCACTGGAGGGTTGAGAAGGGAAAGATGACTTTCAGCCAGCAAGGTCAGTCTGGACTTCACAGAGGAGGGCCTTGAACAAGTCAACATATGGAGATAAAAGGCAGACTGTTCAAGGCATGGAGGGCGGCTCCCACAGACACAGGAGAAACCAGGATGTGAATGGGGCCAATGGGCCATCTAGTCAGGCAGTGTGGGGAACCGCTGAAAAACTCTGTTGGCTTGTGGTGCTGGATGTGAATTATAGAGTAGGAGGGGAAGCTAGCAAGATTCTGGTGTATCCCTGAGCATTCGATGCACATGAGAGCACCCAAATTCAAACTGGCACAGTTTGGGTCTGTATAACGCCAGGTTTGGAGGGCTGTACTTTAGTCAATAGGTGATGAGGGGCTTAAGTGAGGTCTTTAGACCATGAAAGGAGGGAGCTTACTTGGGCAGCGGCAAGAAGGATGGACTCGGCAGGGAAGAGGCTGGAGGCAGGCCTTAGTGTAATAGTCCAGCGGATGCAAGACACACTGTGGAGGTGGATGGACTCTATAGTCCAGTCATTATGGCCTACTTGTGGTTCCTCATAAATGATCCTCCAGCTCCCATTTCTCAGCCTTTGAACTGGCTGAGCCCCATGCCTAGAATGCCCTCTCTCTTTGTTTCCCTGGTTTCCTTCAAACGCTACCTTTCACATGAGGCCTTGCCCAGTCCCTTTAGCCTTCCCCTCCAAGGACACTTTGTGTCTGCTTTGAATGTATTCTGTCTATGCCTGTACATGCATGTGTTGTCTCCTCTGCTAGGATATAGGTTCCATGAAGGAAGGAACTGTCTTCACTTCACTTCACTGTATCCAAAGACCAAACATAGAGAAACTATTGTTCAAATCTTAAAGCGCTATGTTATTAATAATAATCAATAATAACAAAATAATGTTGATAATAATTCTTGCTTATTGAATATTGACTACATACCAAAGAAATATAAGGTAATTTCCTATAGACACGGAAGGAAGAGACAGGAACTAGCAGCTTCGGGGATAAGGAAAGGCTTCTCGTATCCAGAAGAGGCAATGACGTTAAAGGAATCAAGTAAAGATTTGATGTTCTTAAAGGCAGTTTCCAAAAAATGCCCCAGGGCCAAAGTAAACAGTGACATTGAAGCCCAGTCATAGTTGGAGTACCTTCTGAGTCACTGAAGATTCTATTATTTTTAGTGTATTTTGTCTATTTCTTTTTTGGTCCAGACTTGTGACTTTGTCAACAGGAAACTCCCACTGGGGGCTCCTTCTACGTGTCAGATGAGGATCAGTCACTCTTCTGTAACTTAACACCTTAGGGAACGTCCCCAGGGGAACTGAGAGGCAAAGCCACTTGCCCAGTGTCTCCCAGTCCCAGGTCTGCCTCCAAGGCCTGCCCTAATGGGAGCTCCTCGAGCGCAGGGCCTCGTGTACCTGCTGAGAGTGCAGCACCCGTTCTGCAGTTGAACCACGTGAGGAAGATGGTGGTGAAGTGATTTGCCCCAGGTTTGGGGCTTGGGGCTTCTTGATTGCAAACGGCCTTTGCCCTTGGCCCTCTGGGCTAGGGTATCTGTCACCCTTTCACATGGGGACAGGGACCTGGACACGACCTGTGATCTCCCCAGAGAGGAAAATCCTGGTAGGGAAATTGCCTCTACCAATGCAGGTTGGCATCTTCTCTGCAACTTGTGGTCTCAGAGAGCCGCCGATAGCCCTAAGAAGTCAGGGGACTTGTCTAGGGTCACACAGTCACTATGTGTCACAGATGTGAAAACAAAGAGTGCCCTGATTCTGAGGCCAGTCTGTATCTACTGTGCCATGCTGCCTCTCACATCAGAATAAAATGAAAAGTCGCAACAGTTCTTTTGGAGGATTGGTCACTGTCCTTAGGACAGCTCTCTATTAACCCAAACAAGGGATCAGACACAGCAGCCCATCCACCCTCCACGCCATCCGAGGCAACCCGAGCTGTCAAGAGTCAAGCGTCAAGCGTAACCTTCTCAAGGCAGGAACGATCGTACGTACTTTGAGCCTCACAGTCCACACACTGCGAATTCCCTCGGATGCTCCGTATTGACTGCAGGGCCATTGCCTCATTCTGGCTCGTCAGGCGGGACTGGCGGCATTAAAGAAACAGACATGGCATTAGAACGTGGAGTCAGCTTGCAAGATATAACTTTCAATTCTGGCGATAAGGAGAAAATTCTCACCAATGCAGACCCAATGGGACAGATGTGATTGTTCTCCTAGGACCCTCCAACCCGGGGAAGACGCCCATGATGGCGACTTCTGAGACAAGGCAAATGAATGCCATGTGCTGAAAAGGCCACAAGCCTAGTGTGGGGCTGGGAAAATGAGCAAACGGGGTGTCCCTTGTGAACGGAATGGAGGCTCACCACAAAGAGGAGCCAGTACAGGTTTAGCATCCTCATTCACCAATGGACTCTGGTTCTGTATCTTTGTTTTTAATACCTCTGTGTGCCCATCTGGGCAGGTGGGTATGATTAAAGCTGGGGGCCAGAGTCTGTTCCTAATCCATAGCAGAAGCTTGATCAGGGGCTGCAGCCAGAGTTCCTCTAGGCTGCCCTGCGGGTGACCTCCCCGTCATTCCTTGGAGACGCACTCCTCATTTTAAGGGGGACGGAGCTGCTATAGTAACAAACTCCTGCACAATGATTATGGATGGGGGTTGGGCGGGGTGAAGGAGGCCTGGGGGAGGGATTCCTGAAACAAGGCTTAACACGGAATTCACAAAATTGATTTCAGTTGATGTTTTAGGGGAACCTCAGCTTTTCATGCAGAAGGGCCGCCACCCCCTCTTTAAATGATTCCTCCCTTCTGTAGCTGTCCATGTTTCATCTGTATGATGGGGATGTTCTCCCCTTCTGGGTCCCTAAGCATTTGCAGTATTTAACCTTCATGGTCAAGTTTCCCCATAGGAGATAGGGGTGTATCAGGACCATGGGCACCTCTCAATTATCCACAGATGGCTGAAGCCCATGGGATCACTGTCTGAGCATTGCATGAGGCCTGAGAGGCCATGATAACCCTCTCGTCAAAGAGGAGGAAACTGAGCCCATTGAGAATGGCCATGCTGACAGTGTCCTAGCTAGGCTTGGAAGCCAGCATTATGACTCCTGATCCCATACTTTTTCCACTGGATTGTGCCACGACTTTAGTTCAAGGACATGTTTTCCCTGTTCTGGTGTTGTTTGCATCTTCTCTCATTCAGTTATGACTTTCTGGATATTGTTCTGGTGTTATTTACAGCTTGCAATCCTACTCCAAGATACAATAATCCGAATGGTAACTCCCAACTATTCTGGGTTTACATCCTTTGGCTTTTGGTAAAACTTCTTTTTCATAGCTCATATTTAATATGCAAAGAAATAAGAATTCTAAAATTTAACATGCATGTGTACATAAGAAATAATAAAAAACTGATTATTTTTCAGCAACTCCAATCCCGGAATAGAGTTATTTAACACTCTCCATATTCCTTTGATAAGCTCCTTGAAACCTTGGGGAGAAACCCATCAGAGATCAGGAAGCCACTATCTATAGAGATGGGATATTTAATGAGCAGGGCAACTGCAAACCAGATAACCAACCCACTTAGTGAGAGACCCATTCAGTGGCATCAGACGGAGGGATAGCATGCAACGGGGAGTGTGGAGGCATATGGCCCAAGTGTGAGTTGGCCAAGCGGATGCCTTTCTAGTTCCTCCAGGGTCAAGCCTTCGTGATGTGGCTTCTTGATTTGGCTGGAAAGATTGGGAGTTTCCATGACCTCAGTCAAGGGGATCAAGTACAAACCTACCCCCCCAAACCAAAGTACTGGAAGTTTGAGGATGATCCATCATCAGTCTCGCCCCTTCCTTCCAGGAGCATGGGCAAATGAAAATGGTCTAGACTTGTTTTTTGGGCTTATTTTCATGACTGCTCATATACATGACTTACTAAAGGCAAATCATATAGAAATAAAGAGCAGTGATTTCCTCCACCTTGAATATAAAATGGCTTAAAAAAAGAGAAGCAAATTACATGAGGATAATCATTCCTGTGGTCTGGTTTACTCTGGTTAAAGAGGTAATAAAAGAACATACTTCATCTTTCTGAAAGAGAGGGTCTCTACCTAATGACAAAGCAAAGCATAAATCACAGGCAGAAGTTTCTTTAAATGGAGACACAATGAGATGACAGGTCTGCGGACAATTTCTTTTCTCTTTGTTTCTGGCTGGGCATGGTTCGAAAAATCAGCATGCTCCCCAGGATCCCAAGATGAGCTGGCTTGGGCTGTTTGGGACCTGGAGTGGTGGGATCAATGGTGTTTGGCTTCCAGATGTGAAAGAAGCCACCAGCGGCGTAGAAGGATGGGGGCTAGGTCTGGCGTGCATCTGGGGAGGCATGGAGCAGCACCTCTTCTGACTAAAGAATGGAGAAGGATTCCTGTCTAACCGACCAGAACACTGCTGACCCAAAGATATGTCAACATCTTTCAGTGACAGGAAGAACCATCCACTCAAGTTCTGCTGTAGAAGACCCAGGGATGTCATCAACACTCGTTGAATGAATAAATGCAGAAATCTCCAATCCCTGTGGTGGATAAAGTGAGTCAATGGTTGCAAAGGGGCTTAGCACAGTGTCTGGCATGGTAGGCATCAGCTAAATGCGTTTCCCCTTCCCTTTCCTCCCCATTCCCTTTCTTCTCGGTAGAGCTCTTACTTCCTATAATGAGCTACGTGTTTACATGTCCTCAGAATACAACCTCCTGAGGACAGGAGCTGCTTTTCCAGGTTTTTTTCTTTAATCTCTACTGACTAGCACAGTGCTTGGCACACAGTAGGTACTTTATAATGTGTGTTGGCTTGGGAAGGACTAAACCTTAGACCTGATTGTGGTTTCCCATCTGCTGACCTCACTGTTATTCTCATGGAATCAGCAAGAGTTTGGGTCACCATTAATTGATTGGGTGCTTTCTACCTGATGACGTGTGGCCCTTCCTGAGAAAGAGGGGGCAGGTCTGGGCACGGGTGAGACCATTAGGCCTTTTTTCTGGGTGGATTCTACCTAAAACAGAGACAAATTGTGAGTGGGTTGGGAAACAGAAGTAGGCAAGGAGGTCATTTATTTACCATTAACAGCCAAGCCTTCATGGCTAGGGTTCTTTGAGACAGAAATATTGAAAATGGACAATTTCCACAGTGTAGGAAAAAAAATCCAACAGTGATGACCACAATTCAATCCCTGACTCCCTGAGACTGATTCTGGAGGCATGAATATTTTTTTAACGCTGACAATTACTCATTAGCTTCTGGTCCGAAAGAATAATTGGGCCTTGCCAATCTGATGGACTTTTTTCTCCCCCTTTCTTTTACTGTGGATTCTGATTCTAGCAGGCGGCTCACTGTGGGGCTTACCTTGTTCTTGCTGCTTTCACAAGACTGTAAACTGGCCAGGATCTGACTCTCGATGGCTTGTACCCACGCGTCCCGCTCTTCATACGCCGTGGCTTCAAAGTGCCACGTCTGGCCAGTGAGGGACACAATGATAAACTCAAGGTTTTCTTCTTGTTCTGAAACACAGAGTGGAGGGGATGAAGAGATGAGCCTTCCTGTGCCCGAGGCCCCCGCTGCCAGGCCTCTGTCATCAAAGGGACTTGTACTTCAAGGCGAGCTGTGTGGAGGCCCAGGCAAAACACAAGACTGGACAACTACGGCCGCTGAGATCTGAACCCAAACACCTGCACACACTCAGCATCTCGCAAGGGGAGGAGGATGGGGATTTTGAGTCTCTGTGCCATAGCTCACTGCAGCAACCAGGAACACAACTGCCGTGACTTGGGCACCAGTCCCCGAGGCAGCTAAATTAAAATTAACGGTACTAATTGCTGAGCTCCGTGTTAATGTGTGCATGTGGGCCTAGGCATGTGTGGGCTACATTGGATGATAAATGTCTGGAGTCAGCAGAGGAGGGGAGATCACAAAGAGGCATGCTTCCTTTATCGGAGAGTCACTTCTGAGTTGGGTACCCTGGGCCTGTCAACTTTGTTTTTTAATCTATTTTCATAACCCTTATTTCAATGCATTCGGCTTCTTTTGTAATCCTACATGTTTTATTTTGTGCATTTAAAAACATGCTTCTGAGAAAGGTTCACCATCCAACTGCCAAAGGGATCCAAGACATGGGATGGGGAGAGCAAATGGAAATAAAGCAGAAGCCAACAGACAGTCCCAGGAAATGGGGGCTGGAACCTTCCCAGATGAGAAGGCTCCACAAGCCACTGGCCAGTAACCCACAGGCAGGTGGAAGCTGAACATGGGAGGAAATATACACAGGGTCACCCAACTCAAGTTTTTTCTTATTTAATAATAATATAATAATCCCTTGCGTACGAGCGTGTACAAAAGACTTAGTATGTGCAAAGCTGTGCCATGTGCTGGAGCTACCCCAAATCAATCCTGTAAGATCTGAAGCACCTACTATGGCCCAGGCACTAGAAGGGCAAAAGCCCTACCCCTGAGGGGCCTTCATTCAAATGGGAAAGACAAAAGGTACACCTAGGAATGGACACAGAATGTAGACAAAGTGGTCCAGGAAGGGCATGGGGAAAGGCTGTGGTGAAGAAGCTGGTGCTTGACCTGAGTCCTGAGGGAAGCTGAGGATTCGAAAAGGTGGAGGTGAGGAGGAGAGCATTCCAGGCATGGGGGATAACCAGGGCAAAGACATGGAGGTGGGAAATGTGAGATGAGGGGTGAGAATGCCAGCCTGGCCAGCCTTATAATAGGCCTGTAAAACAGGCTATACTACTCTGAATATCCCCATTTTACAGATGAGGAAGCTGTCATGTAGGCAGCAAGTCCAAGAGTTATGAATCTGAATTGAGGTTCAGCATTCTCCTCTGCACCTCAGGGCTATGGAAGGGCAAGCTGATGGCCAACACAGACGTAAGCTATTTCCCAAATTCCTACAGATCAAGAGGGTCCATGTCCTGCACCGGATGTGCATTCCTGCCCAACTTGCTTGCTAGCGCTCTCATGGGCTATGCAGGGGACTGCAGAGCCTGACTCTGCCAGGTCCCAGCGCAGCTGTCAAGGCTTCAGGCATAACTGGGACCAGGACAGCAGGCCTTCACCCCAGGGTATCTAGTTTGGAGGGCTTTTAATGTCCCTTTAGCACCACAGACACATCAGAGCTTAGTCCATAGCTACCAGGAACGAGGAGTTACCAGACACTGCTTCCCTTCCCTCCCTGTTCCCAGCAGCCTGCCAGCTGAGCTCCTCCTTGGCCCCTCCATTCATCCCTGCCTCTCTCTTACCCCCAGGTTTGTCCAAGGTGGAGACTTGCTCCAGGCTGCCCCAAGTGCAAACGTTGCTGGTGTCAGACTACTGTCTGTTGTCTGAGAGCTGCCTAGCAAAGTTCCCAAAGACTTGTTCCCAAGTAGGCTATGGAGGTGGTGGGATGGCTTTCGGGGCCACAGCCTAGACACCAAGGGGGACCCACTCTGGCAACGTCAGGTATCCCTGGAGCGTTCAAGGTGCCTGCAGGGACGATGCACCTCCCCAGCGGATCAGTCCTTGAGGGAAGCCCCAAGTGCACATGTGCAGGAGGGTCCCGGCATTTGGTGGAGGGCTCACGGTGAGTCCTTTCGGCACCTTGGACCAAGTCCTGCCTTCATATCTGGTCCATCAATGGCTCCTCCTTGTTCCCTCGGCCTCAGTTCAAGGCACACATAGCCCTGACCACAGAAATCATCCAGGCTGACTTTGTACAGCTGAGTTTTAATGGAGAGGTATGTGGTGGGCATGGGTAGGCTGAACCAAATGACCAACAGGGGGCTAGGAAAGAGAAATGGGATAACATGTGAGGGAAACAGATGCTAGAATCCTAGATCTGGAGTTGGAAGAAACCTCAGCGACCCTGGAGTCCATTTTACAGGTGAGGAAACTGAAACCCAGGGAGGCGAAAGTGACTTGTGGCTGGCCAAGATGGGACGACCATGTGGGAAGTGAAGGTACAACTAACGGGCAACTTGTGTGCTCCACTGGTCTCTTAAAAAGGTCAAGAAGAAGCAGGGAAGGCTTTCTGTGCTATGAATGAACCCCCTGTGGAGCACTTATGGGAGGCCACAAACACAAGTCCCACATGACGGGCAAGGCTTTAATCAGCATCCGTGGATGGAAGGCTCACCCTGAGGAGAACATTCATGCACTGGTGAACTAGAGGGTCTGAATGGTCCTGAGTTTCTCCTAAAAACTAGTGCCATGTTTATAATGCTCATGTTCTCCAGCTGTTGTCACATGGCCACAAACTGCACAATATGCTATGTCTCCAAAGTTCAGCGTCACTTGAAAAGCAATGGAGAGGCCCTTAGTACTGGTGGAGAATTCCGTGGGAGAACCAGAGAGATGGAGGGCTGAGAAAGATGGCAGGCTGGTGAAGGAGGGAGAATGAGGGAGGCCGGTGATGGCCTGAACATTTCCTTCTGGAGGAAAGCCCTGGGTCAGCCACCTGAGGGGAAGCTAAGGGACAAGACTGGTCCTGAAAGGGCCAGTCTGAACAGGACAGGATTGCCACCAATGTCCAGCCAGACAAGAGGGTGCAGACAAGTCTGGTTCCCAATCCATCCATCCACGTCAATGCGATTTGGGGAAAGATGTGAATGGCGATGCCCAGCTGAACCACAAAAACCAGCTGAGTAATGAATGATGAGAGCGCACATTTCCAGGGGACTTTGAATGTTTAAGGCCCTCTCCCTCCTCACTGGGAATGTCACCAAGATAATGAAAACACCGAGGGTTCCTCCTGGCTGCAGGGTCTATCTACAAGTGTGCAAGAAGCCTCAGACACAGACTTCTTGCTGGATGGGCGCAGGGCAATGCCATAGGCTCAGGATGATGGCCGCTCACAAGCATCCTTCTGCACACTGGCTGCAGCCCCTAGACAGGCCATGTCCTCTGGGCAGGCTGGATGGAGAGGCAAGCTTCCTGGCTGAGCTGGCCTAACGGCTATACTGTACATGGATGTGCTCCATCCCTCCTCCTCCCTCCTGCCCCCCAGCAGCCCAGCATCCTTCCAAGCTCAGCTCTGAAGGCACCTCTTACAGTCCTGAGCCCCTCAGCCTCAGCCCCCGGAGATAATGTTAGGTCCTTTTTACTTCATACTGGATTTTCTCTGTACCTATTGTGCATACTCTTTTCGCTCAACAGGCCAGGGGCCACTTTGCTTCTGTCTTGGCATTTCCTGGGCCTCCTCAGTAGACTGAATAAATGCTTAGTAAATGAAGTTGTTGGTTGTGAGGCCACACTGAAGCACTTTAAAAGGTTTTCTTCACAATGAATGAGACCATGAAGGCTGACATCCCACGTGTTCAGAAGGTCTGGTCCCACTCTTGGGGTTACATGGGAAAGATGATGGCAAAGGTCAGAAAGAAAACTTGATTCCTGATCAGTAATTTATGGGCAGAATGGGGCAGCCTGCTTGGTGCTCTCCTGGATAAGTCTGGCTGAGAACAGAGAATGCTCGCTCTCATGAGGATTCATGGAGCCTTCTTGGGCAGGGAAGGGTTGGGATAAAGACATGGAAGAGTGGAGAGCTGAGATCAAATCCTGCCACAAACATATATTGGCTGTGGCTCTGGGCCAGTCTCACCACTGAGGGTGGTGACTTGCATTGGTGTAAGGCACTTTGTTAGTTGAGAATTCCCTACATCAATGAAATCACACAGTCAGTCCCTATGCTGGACCATTCATCTTCCCAGCTTCCCTTAGGCCCTACAGGCCTCCCACTTTTTTTTTTACATCCTATGATGCATCACACTAAACACGGGGTGACTTTATGTTGGAGTGGGAGGGGCTAGTTCTCCTCCCATGCAGCCTCCCCCCTGGGGACCTTCTTGTTACAGACGGCACGATCCAGCCCATAATGGCGATAACACCACCACCACCACCACCACCACCACCACCACCACCTAGCATGGATATGATGCTCTACAAATATCATCTTGTTTGGCCCTCACAGCCATCCTGGGGGGAGGGACTACTGTGATTCCCAATTTACAGACAAGGAAACTGAGACAGCCAGAGGCTGCATGACATGCCCAGGGCCACAGCTGGTAAATGTCTGAGGCCAGATTTCACCTTGGGTCTTCTTGACTCCAAGCCCGGAATTCTCTCTGTCACTGCACCACGACCTGCCTTGGAATCTGGGCTGATCTCCAAGAAGCCACATTTGTTAAGTCCTGACCATGTCCTGGGTGCGGTGCTAGGGAGCCGAGGGTCAGCAGCGAGCCTAGAATGTGGACCAAATCCACCGTGGAATCTCCTGCCCTTCTGTGATGCTTCTCTACCCCTAGGGATACCCCTAGGGAACCTCACGCTCGTCCTCATCCGGATTGTTTGCAGAGCCTCACTGGATGCTTCTACACACACACGTCCACATGTATGTATATATAAATATAACTATACATATTATGGATTTCCTGTGTAAGATATCAGTGGCAATGAATACAAGCATTGCCCCAAGTGCTCCAACACACGCACACACATCCACATGTACATATATATGAATACAAATATACATATTATGGATTTCCTGTGTAAGATATCAGTGGCAATGAATACGAGCATCGCCCCAAGTGCTCCGACACACACACACACACACACACACACACACACACACACACACACACACACACGAGCTCCTTTGATCCTGACAACAGGCAGGGCCTTTATTGTCCGCATTTGGCACATGAGGACACTGAGGCTCTGTCAACCTAAGCTACTTTTCTAGTCACTTGGACAGTAAGTGTCTATAGCAGGATTTGGGCCCGGTTCTTTTAACTCCTATGCTAGATATTTGAATGCCTCCCAAAGACACTTTTGCAAATAAAATAATTAGCACAAAAGTCTGGTTGTGTACAGAGTGGGAGTCAACAGCCATCCTACCCCAAAGAATTTAACTTCTCTTCACTCTAGACCAAAATACATCCCACCAGAAACACACAAGTGTGGGGAAGGGAACTGGGTAAGAAGTGAGAAGAACTTTTCCATTCTTCCTTTCCTCCCTCTTTCTTTCCTTCCTTCCTTCCCTCTTTCCTTTCTTCCTTCTCTCTCTCTCTCTCTCTCTCTCTCTCTCTCTCTCTCTCTCTCTCACCTTCTTTCCTTTTCCTTCCCTCCCTCCCTCTTTCCTTCCTTTCTTCTTTCCTACTTGGGTCATGGACATGAGATGAGGTTTCCACCAAAATCACCAGAACTCTTAGGCCCCTTCTTGAAGTTGCCACGTTGCACAAACAGACCTTAATTAATGACAAGATTGGCCGAATGAGCAAGTAAATTATTGTAGGCTCCAATTTGGCACTGGGAGGTCCCCCCAGAGGCCATCCAGTCCAATCTCCCTCATTTTACAGAGGAGGAAACTGAGGGCCAGAGAGCTCCATCATACTGAATCACCTGCGGTATAGAATGTCATCTCTGTGACCTAAACCTGCATTCACCATGGGGGGCAGTGAGACAGATTCCTTAAAGGCAGGGACTGATTTTGACACTCTAGCTGCTAGGACCATACAAGGCACATAGGAGGCACTTTAAAGTGCTTGGTGAATCGACTGAGCTTAGACATTTTTGGTAATGCACAGCTGCATTGAGCTGCATGTCAGTGCCTTATCCTGGAGGGGAGGTCTGCAACCTTTGGATGCCCAACAGTTGTACAAGTACATTACAAGATCCATGAGGCTCTATTAGGCTGGGAAGGCTGGGAGTGTGCCCTTATGGATGGATGGGATTGCCGAGGACCCATCTATCTCAGTGTGAAGAGATTTATTTCCACCTTGGCCAATGAGTGATTTTTTGACCACTGCCACCTCCAAAGATCATCTTCTCAGATACAGAGGGGCTGGATGGATTGCAGGATGAAATACCAAACTGCGGGTGTACACAGCATCAGCAGGATTGCAGTGTGGCTTAACTGGTATTATCTGTAGTAAAAATGAGTACAATTGTCCATCAGTCAGATCCTTGGAGCCATCAATGACTCGGCCTCGCTGCCAGCTTCCCTTCTTAACATGGTTGCCAGAAAACTGATGACCAGCTCTGTGACTTCCAAGGAAGGGAACAGCTGGCTGATGGGAAATATTTCACTCTAGAATCACCGTTCTTGTGAGATGGCCCATCTTCACTCAGAAATATAGTGCAAGGGGAAGCTGCCTAAAGGTGAGTCAGGAAACTCACTTTCAAGAGAGCAGATTGCAAGCTCCCTGAGGGCAGGGTTTTGTCTCTGTATCCAGCACAACCCACACGCTTTTTTTTTTTTCTTTTTAAGACCTGCCCAGTAATTTCACTGGAATTGGTAACTCCCAATGAGGAAATTCCTTTCACCAATACTGATAGGGACCTTCTCTTAAACTGCTTGGAAGCACCAAGAGATTAAGAGATTGCCCAGGCTCACATAGCCAGCCAGGGTCTCAGAAGTGTGACTTAGACCCAAATCTCCTTGGCTATGAGGTCAGCTTTCTAGGGACCATACGACAGCTACCAGACACTTTTTAGACACTTAATGCATCTTTACGTGCTTACTGAGTTGAATTGAGCATGGTTCTAGTCCCAGCTCATCTACTCTCCAGCTTCGTGATGTGGGGGCAAGTCATTGACTATCCACAGAACTCAGTTTCCTCAGGTGTGAAACAAGGTGGCTGGATCAAAAAACCTCTGAGGACTTTCCCAACTCCACAGTCCTTGACACAGGCGATTCTGCCCTGATTCCAACATCTGCTCTCACCACTGCTCTGAACCTCGGACCCAACTCCCTTTCTCTTCAGTTGTTTGGGTGGAAGAGAAGTTTCTTTCCCCTCCCTTGTTTGCTTTGGACACAAAGAATTCCAAGTTTGTTTCACAAAACAAAGTAATTTCATGCAGATCTGGGGGTCCAAGAGAATTCCACAAGACTTCAGCATGTCCTAAAGTAACTCCAATGGGCACCTTAGTGAACGTTACTGAGGTGAGGGTAGCGGACATGGTGCTATTTACTGTATGGGCAAGACTCAGAGGAGAAGTGGGTCTGGAGATGGCTCTTCCTTAAAATGTCAAGGAGGCTCTGAATGGAGACAGGTTTTGGACCCTGAGCTTTACTCAAGAAAGCTTCATTTAGTACATTGACCAAGCTATCTGAGGGATCAGTGATGGTGGTATCTGAGATTTCGTTTCTTCTCTAAAAGGGGGCACAGCTCCTTAGCACCAACCAAATACCAGCCTCTTTCATTTAGGTCACTTTGTGAGAACCCCAACATTCTCTCCTCCCAGGCCCTCCCCTGCTGACCTCTCCCCTCAATGTCCCAACCTGAAATGAGACCATGCACGGTCTCACTGAGTGTTCCTTATGGTTTAATAACATTGTGTGATTGGGCTCCCAGGGATTTAAACAGTTTTCCATGTTTAACGGTTATTCATGGAAAGGTCCCCCCTATAATAGTATTTTAGCACCGTGAACCTGTCTAAATCAACCTGCCCAATTACCCCAAACTACATTAATAACACCGGATATTACACTAATTGTGTCCAGTTTCTATGCAGACGAGGCCCCGTGGGGCTAATTTTGCGTCCTCAGGGGCAAGCAACTCAACCATCAAACCGATTTCACCAGGAATCCCTCCTCATTACACAAGTCTGGGCTGTCAAACTTTTTTTTTTTTTAAAGGTTAATGGGCCAATCAGTCATCAATTATTTCTGGGGGAACCTGGCAGGCAAAGGGTTAAGGTGCTAAAAAGCAGCTGCTGGGGCGGCCGTCCATTTGGAAGTTGTTATCAACAGGAGCTATCTGAGGAGGAGAAGGCATTTTGGGGGAGTCGGCAAGGGCAGGGGGCAACGGAGGCAGCCAGAGATGCCAGTGTGGAAGCGGACAGAGTCTGAGGCTTCCGCAAAGACTGCCGGGAGCTATTCACCACCAGACTGGATGGAGTAACATTCTGGGTTTAGGGCACATTCATACAATGAGCCTGTACCCCATACCCCAAAGGGTGGACCTGACTTTTGCCCTGCATCTTTATTTCCATTTAAATAAGAGCAGGAAGGTGGGGGAGGCTGGAATCACAGACTTAGGTCAGGAGAGGCCCTTGGGAGTCTTAAGACCAACTCCTTTTTTACAGACAAGGAAGAGAGTGCCAGAGTCCGAGGGACTTGTCCAAAGTAACAAAGACAGTTAGGTCTTCACCTTTGAGAACCAGGCCTGTGAGATGGAACTCATGTTCCAAAGCAGGAGCTTCCCTCGCTCCCCATGGCCTTGATGGTCCAACACAAACACCCACTGGGAGTCCAAAGCCCTTCCTTGGCCATCTGGTTCCAGTTGCCCTTGCCAGCCTTCTTGCATGCTACTCCCCCTCACACTCTCTCTGCTCCCACCTGAAGACCCATGACGAGGTCCTGGTCGAGCACAAAAGGCTGAGGATAGAGGCATTATTATCCCATGTTACAAATAAGGAAACAGAGGGGCAGAGAGTCTCCATGGTGAGCTACTTAATGGGATTTGAATTCAGGACCCTCAGGGATCCAAGTTCAGCCAAGTTCAGTCAAGTTCCTTTTATTGTGAAGGACGTGAGGTCTCACAGTACGTTGCCCTTCTGGCCTCTGTGTCCTCATCTGTGTAACGAAAATATTGGACTCTACGCTGAGATCTCTTCTACTCTGGGCTTTTCTAAGTCCGTAGGAACATCTAGTGAGATGAGGCGCCTCATTTTACAGCAGGGGAAATGGAGGCCCAGAGAGGGCTACACAATTAGTCAGGGATGCAGAAAGGAGGAGAGACTTCGAGGGATGAAGAAACAAGTGCAGAGAGGGTGAGAGACTTGCCCAGGGTCACACAGCCAGAACCCAAGCTCTGCTTCATCTTTAAGTGTGGGGTTTTTCTCCAGTCATCATCCCTGCGTCAGAGGGTCACAGACACAATTCCATCCAGGCCAGCCCCTTCATTTTACAGAGGAGGAGACTGATGGAAGAAACCACAGGGGACAAGGGACTCATTCAAGGTCACTGAGGCATTAGGAGTCCAAGGTGGGATTTGAACCTAGGCCCTCTAACTTCAGGGTCTGTGTCCCTTCTACTATATTTTGAGGCCTCTTATTCATCTTGGTTGCTGTTCAGTCGTTTTCCGTCGTGTCTGACTCTTCATGACCCTATCTGAGGTTTTCTTGG
This sequence comes from Trichosurus vulpecula, assembly GCF_011100635.1. Lineage (NCBI taxonomy): Eukaryota > Metazoa > Chordata > Mammalia > Diprotodontia > Phalangeridae > Trichosurus > Trichosurus vulpecula. Next base: position 3,813,817 of record NC_050579.1, read on the forward strand.
TAGAGATACAGGGGTAGTTTGCCATCTCCTCCCTCAGCTCATCTGACAGATTAGGAAACTGAGGCAGATAGGTAAAGTGATTTGCTCAGGGTCACCCGTCTAGAAGTTTCTGAGGCTGGACTCTAATTTACAAAAAGGAGTCTTCCTGATTCCAAGCCTAGCACTCTATCCATTGCCTTAGGTTATCCTTCATATTCCTTGCAAATTCTCATGAAACTTGGTGCCAGAAAGAGACCATCTTGTCATTCAATCAACAAGTCAGCCAACAAACCAGGGTTTATCCAGAAGCTCCTCTGCTCCAGGCCCTGGCCTAAGCACCTGGGGGGGGGGGGGTTGAGAGATAAAATAAAGGGAGTGACACTCCCTAGGAACTTCAGAGCGTGGCATACATTAGGCCAAGCTGAGTCAATTCAATTCCAATAAATTTGGCCAACACACATTAAGTGCCTACTTCATGTGAAACACGGTTCTGGTTCTAGGGCAAAGAGTGTCCGTGCCCCCAAGAAGCTTGTGTTCAAACCGAGAGGTGCCATGACCTTAAACTCCAAGTCACCTTCACAGCACCCCAGTGCTGGGAGGCAGGCGGAGACGGGGAATTTTCACTGCTCTGAGGAAGCTTGGGCAGGAGACCAAATAAGAGGTTTCTATTTTCCCTATCAGGAGAGTCTCCAGTCTGGAAGGCCCATTTTTAGGCGCTCCTTCTATTAACCTTGGCATTGAGCCTGGCAGGGGGCCGCACCTTTCTTAAATTAAGGAAGCAAACCCCTTGAAAAAGTCATTACCGCTTCCAAAATTGAAAACATCTCCAGGAGGCAGGAGGAAAACAAGAGAATGCCTTTGCTGGGGATGGTGTGTGTCCTCGACCTCCCCATTAAGCCAAGACTGTGCCCAAGCCAGCCAGGCAGAAAGGGGGAAGGATCAAGGCCTCCCTCCTCCGTGCAAACACCCACCACTGTATCTGTTCTAATTTGTTTAGATACAAGAGAGCCTGAGGTATCATTACCACTTGTCAGTCAGCGTAATTTATCTTCATAAATTTCACAATAAGGATGTTTATTAGCCACCCCAATTACAGAAATACATTTGTGCCGCATCCCACTGGGCAAGGCTATGCTAATATCCCTCTCCCTTCTTCTAAAACCACTGGGCAAAATCTAATTAGTCTGGAAATCCAGGAGAACGCGGATCAACAAGCCCCCGGCCCTCAGGTGTCCGGGCCCCAAGGAGCCCCCCTAGTGAGAAAGGTCAGCCTGAATCCACCAGGCATGATCTTGCCTTCCAGGCAGGGCACTCCTTTCTTTTCACCTTGTTTACCAAGATTTTCATGGGATCATAAAGCCAGGAGGAGCCTTAGTCATGTTGCAGATGCGGAAACTGAGGCCAGAGACCAGGAAGTGACTTATCCAAAGTCACATGGGCAGTCAGTGGCAGAGCTGGGATTGAACCCAGGTCCACCAAACGGCTTCTCCAATGCAAATGCAGAAAACGGTTTTTCACTTACTTGGACACTTACTAGAGGCAGTAATCACCTAGAGACTACTAGACTTGGAGTCAGGAAGATCTGAGTTTAAGTCCTACCTTAGATAGTTACTAGCTGTGTGACCTTGGACAAGTCACCTAATCCTGCCTGCCTCAGTTTCTTTAACTGTGAAATGGGGGCGACAGTGGCACCTGCTTGCCGGCATCGTTGCTAGGATCAAATGAGATAATATTACTACTAACTGCTGCTACCGCTATTGCTACTCCTTCTTCTCCTTGTCCTTCTCTTCCACCACCACCACCACCATCACCAAGGTCAGCAGCACCTTCTCTGTAACCCATAGGTCCTAAAGAGCTTCCTGGAGGCATTGAGGTAGGAAGTGACTTTCCCAGGGTCACACCACACAGCCAGTATGTTTCAGAGGCTGGACTATCCACTACCACATGTTGCTTCTCATACAGACTAAATATGTGAGGGAATCCAAGTGACTTTTGGGTTTCCTTGGATATTAAATCGACTTTCTCCATTTACCAATAGGAGACTCCTGGCCCACCATGGGAAATGCTTCCTAAACTGCTTTTGAGCCAAATGCAGCTGTTAGACGTACGTTTCAGACTCTACAGCTGGGCTGGTTGGTGCCTGGGAGGAGCTCGGTGGACCCTGGTTTGAGTGTTTATTTGGACGACGGAATAAATGCAACTGAAGTCACGTTTTCTAAAAAGGGCTCAGAAGAAGAAGTCGATGGCGAGGAGTTTCTGCCACTGAATTCCTACGCATCCCTCCAAGTTAACATGTCTCATGTCATCGTTCCTGAGCCAACGTGTAAAAAAGTTACAAGGGCATCTCCATTCCATCTCTACGGCCCCTCCCTCTCCATGAATTCTACATGTCAGTAAACTGAGGCCCAGGCTGGTTACGTGCTTTGACCAAAGTCACAAAGGCAGAAGGGAACAACTTTACATACTTCAGACTATGGAAAATGAAGGAGGAAGGGAGCAGGCAGAAATGACTGCTTAAAAGCATTCATAAAGTAACTAAGTAAAGGAAAGGGGCGAATGAAGCAGGTCTCCTCTGTTTCCTGGCTGGCTCCTCAACTTGCCTCGTCTGCTCTCACCATCATGCTCATCCCCCCACCCTCACTGCAACCTGGGGTCCTCCCCCGTACTCCCCCCAGTCTGACGTGTGAACGTCATCTCATCTTGGCCCTATCAGACTGAGCTGTCACAGTTAGGCTGGGATAGAATAATAATCTTGGGAGAAGAAAGAGATGATAAACCTCGCCTAGAAAGGGGAGAGGTCCATTTATTGTTCTAATTTCATTAATGATCAAAGCTAACATTTATGGAGCACTTGGAGGTTTGCAAAACTTT